>NC_092716.1:246282786-246338113 GCF_047496885.1 Scyliorhinus torazame
CTCCTTTTACCCCTTTTATCATTCTAAATGGTGAGGTGGCCCCTTACAGAACAGCATCATCTAATGGAAATTAGGTATTTTTTATTGACTTGGTTGCTTTTTGTTGTTGATCAGCAGCGCCATTTAATTATGACCTTAAATATTTTGTATTCCAAAGTCCAAAATGGTGAATGATTATTGGATATGGGTTCCAAATACGGAATAATTATCAATGCTTGCAGTGCAAGCATTAACCTTAATGACATTGAGAATTTAAAAAGCAAATCAGGGGAAGTTACATTTTCCGTACATTTCTTTTAGAAGAGATAACATTTGTCTTATTAAATGGTTACGACAATTCATACACTTTCATATTTTCAAGCCATAACACGACGAAAGTAATCGTTGAATGGCAACATCCTAACTGGAAGTACTAACTGGCATGGCAGCAAAGCTATGTCCTGACAGTTTACTTTGCAGGAATTGAAACAGGACAAGGACAAATTCCAACATTATATTTGAAAGTAAATATAATTCAGCTTTAAGCATATTTTGCATCTGAAAGAATCTGTTTTACTTCTCTACACGTGTAGAATTCAATGATGGCATATCAAGTTAGTGCACCAAATAGGCTGTGTCAAGACAGTGGTTGGCTGTGAGCTCCTAGCATTTCAGTTGTTGTCCTCAGCCATCCAGGTACCGGGTTGAGCAGAGGGGATGCATCGAGTGGAGGCTGCGATACAACCCTTTCTAGAGAGGGCGGACAGATCTTTGATTTGAGTCAACCAGTGTAACTCTTGAACACTGCCAAATGGCCAATTATGAGAATTACATTGTGGTCAGTGTGGGAGCAAATTTCCTGCTCACTTCATTCTTGAAGAAAGCTATTGGCACATGGCAGAGGTGAGGGAAAATGAATCAGCAAAGCACAACTGGATGCAAAGTTTTTTAGACACATAAGGAAAACATCACTCGCAAGTCGAATAAAGTGGGTCATTCACTCATCATCACTGAATACCTTGATAAGAGCCACATTAAAAAAGTTAATTGCAACATTCTTTTAAGGTTTGTTCAGTTATTCAAAAAAGCACGGTAAGCTCTTTGTTCAATTAAACTATGTCACATCAAAAGAGTATATGTTTAAACAGACAGTGGTAACATCACATGAGAGCCATGAACATTGAAATCCAAGTGTACATGACTGAGGACAGACAAAATAGTATGACAGCATCGAATTCTTTTCAAATTAAATGTTTAAGAAATGATCCCTTTCATGTTTGGTAAGCATCTTATTCTAACCACATGATCTAACTCAATGAAGTCCAAAGATGTGCAGGTTAGGTAGGATTGGCGATGCTAAATTGCCCTTAGTGCCCAAAGGTGAGGTGCGATTACGCGAATAGAGCAGGGGAGTGGGCCTGGGTAGGGTGCTCCTTCGGACGGTCGGTGCAGACCCGATGGGCCGAATGGCCTCCTTCTGCACTGCAGGTATTCTATGACTCTATCTCTTTATTGCAATGCAATATACGTGTGTGATTTTATATATATATATTGCAATAGAATGTATATATATATATTGCAATAGAATGGATAGGAATTGGATTAAATGTTTGTTGAGGTAAAATATTCCAAAGTAACCACAATGAAGATATTTGGATACAAACCTTATAAAAATATATTGAAAACCTTTTGATTAGAAAAGTCTGATCTGAAAATAACTTGGAAATTAACTTTAGAATGGAGCCCCAGACTTAATCTATTTCTGCTTAAAGGTCATTAAAATGAAAATGGTAGAATGCAGCTGTTCCAAAATGCCCTGTTCCATTCATCACTATTGTAAACATGGCTCCATTCATGTACATTGATATTGATCATAGTTAAGAAGAATAACACAAATATTATATCAAACTCCAAAAGTAAAAATAGAAATAAATTATAAAAATGCGAAACTTTTAACATTGCCTGTTCTCAAGGAGTGCTTCAATGTATAATGGTAGTAATGTTTCATATAACTTACTACATCATGATCAGTGATTTTAGCATTTAAGCATTGAAGTATATTGAGGTTTGACTGACTCTCTAGATGACCTGCTTTTCTACACATTCAATCAAGTTTAAAGTTAAACTTCAGCCTAAAGGTTCAGCTGAACTCGAATCTCCTTGGCGTTTTCACGCCAGCATGCTAAAATAAACTCTAATACTACATCAGCACATTTAGTAAAGTGCTAAGCGTGGCTTTTTAAGAATTATGAATAAATAAAACAAAGACTAATACATCTAGAGTATTCTGATTTGACAACTGTTCATTTTATTTCCCTTTATTTTGTTATATTAAGTTTACTTTTACTTTAGTTTTGTTTGATTTCTTGGCTGTCTAATGGTAATCCAATGTTTTTTTCAAAAGTAATATCTATTTTAGGTACATTTCTAATATATACACAAGATGAACTGTACATCAATACATTCCACTGCAGAATATCATTAAAATTTGAATCATGCTGAACAGTCACAAACCAGCTGCTGTTGGAGGAAATTACTGCTCAGTTGACCATATATATTAGTAATTAATTTTGCATAATAGAGGAAAATACTTAGGATATAATACAAAATCTGAAATGTTGCCTTGCAACGCACTCAAATGGAATATCAATACTGAGTATCTAACATACTCTGCACCAGAACCTTCAGATCATTTGGAAAAGTGCACAATTATGTAATTGGACTTATCAATATGATTCTGGTACTGTATATGGAGGAACATAAATTTTGATTATAAACATGAGTCGTATGTACATGGATGGACTGCTGTCATATTGAGCCAGGTTTGGCCAATGATCTGTGCTGAGTTAGGATTGCAATAAAGCCACTACACCCGATCTCAACACCTTTAGCCAAAAGTGGAAAGAACAGAGTTTGATTGCTTGATTGCTATCCAATAATTCCTGCCTGAAAGTTCATATTGGGATCAGAATAGTATCAGGTTCACCTGTGACGTTCACTTAGTCCAACATCAACAATATGTTGTGCAAGAATTGATGTCTACTTTACCATTAATTGATAGAGTTTATACCTGATACCTTGGGTTACTTTCAATGATCAATAGAATACATCACAAGTGTTTAATCTAGATTAAACCTCTGAAGCATAAAAAGTATTGTCACCGCCACATTGTGCTCTCTGCCCAGTAACTGTAGTATGTTGTGAATTAAAATAATTTAAAATACCAAAGGGTTGCTTCACTGTTTTATAAGTGCTCTAGTTCTTTGTCAAAAATATGTGAAACATATACATTTAAAAATACATTTCAACACTTGTGCCTGTATAGCAATTTCATATTATTCACAGACTGACATATTGGCAAGAAGCGTGGAAATTCCCTGTGATGAATGTTAACAATAATAATAATTTTTAAAATAATAATAATCTTTATTGTCACAAGTAGGCGTACATAAACACGGCAATAAAGTTACTGTGAAAAGCCCCTGGTCGCCACATTCCGGCGCCTGTCCGGGTACACAGAGGGAGAATTCAGAATGTCCAATTCACCTAACAGCATGTCTTTCGGAACTTGTGGGAAGATACCGGAGCACCCGGAGGAAACCCATGCAGACACAAGGGATAAGTTGGCCTAGCTAGGGCGCTCTTTCAGAAGGTTGGTGCAGACTCGATGGGCTGAATGGTCTCCTACATTGTATGATTTCTATGGTTCTTTCTTCTTCTAATAAGCATCACATTTTGTTCCCAATACACAATTGACAAGGTGAAATCATTTTGGGGGTAATTTTTCCTGGTTCCTAACCTTCACTAAAGACTTTGATTCCTGCTAAGAAACAGTTCGACAGGCCCTGGCTACTCCGAAGTACACTCAACCAGTGACCTCTTCCTCATGTGAGTGCAGATGGGTTATTCAACCACACAAGGCATTACAGCAGGGTCCTTTCCGGCCCCTTGCCCACCTGACTGGTCTCTCTCTCTGGAACCATTGGTATTAAGATCTCTTCCTGCCACCTCTACTAAGATCACATAATGGGATATAAACAAAATCTGAACCGCGAAGGCTTCCTTTCTGTCCGACTCGGGTACATGTTGCCTCCTCTGGGTAACCCTGAGCTCTATAGGCCTTCATGAATTACATAAAGAACCAAGAACATTGCAAACATCAAGATAGAGAAAGGGTTATACAGTCTGTAGAGGCTCAACCAACTATGATCTGAACTACTAATAAGATGACATTTGCAAACCAGATTGCACAAGAACGCAGTTTGAACTTATGCATTCCAGATCACAAGCTCTTCCACCATTATATTTCCTACATTAGATGAAATTCAGCAATTTTAAAATATATTTTGCTCCACTAACTTTTGTCTGGAACTTCACTAGGGATGTTCAGCAATGTTCAGATTGAACTGAAACACAACTTTCACTGTTCAGTGTATTTTTGAAGTTTTATTATGGTTAAAATGCCTGTGGGGAAACTGTAAACCAATATAACCACATTTACTTAATGACCCTCAAATGAAGAAATTATCAACAAGATTCCACTTGTTGTAGCTTTTACTTTAACATGAATCGGAACACAAATTAAACATGACTGAACAGGCAAATTATACTTCAAATAAAAAGGTAAATTTCACTTGAAATAGTTGATACAACAAAGATAGGTCTTATGCAATCACAAGCATTTTGCATCACTGCCCACACAAATGTGGCAGTATGTAGCTACACTGTTCCACAATATGTTGCTCTTATTCATGGAGGAAGAGGGCAGCACGGTGTCTCAGTGGGTTAGCCCTGCTGCCTCACGGCGCCAAGGTCCCAGGTTCGATCCCGGCTCTGTGTCACTGTCCGTGTGGAGTTTGCACATTCTCCCCGTGTTTGCGTGGGTTTCGCCCCCACAAACCAAAGATGTGCAGGCTAGGTGGATTGGCCACTCTAAATTGCCCCTTACCTGGAAAAAAAATGAATTGGGTACTCTAAATTTATTTTAAAAAACAATAAAAAAAAGATGCTTGCATTTACTACGCTGCCAACTGCAGTCAGAGCTTTCACTGCTTTATGACACTTGCTGAGCTCACCCCAGTCCAACTCCGGCATCTCCACATCATGGCCACCATCGACACCGCAAACTGCCGGCTCAAAGTGGAGAGGATCTCCAAGAAGATCGCGCATATAGACGACTTCTTGCTGTGCTCATCCCAGTCCAACGCCGGCATCTCCACATTATGACACTTGCACAGTGGTTAGCACTGCTGCCTCACAGTCCCCCGAGTTCAATTCCAACCTCGGGTGACTGTCTGTGCGGAGTCTGCACGTTCCCCCCGTGTCTGCGTGCGTTTCCTCCAGATGCTCCGTATCCTCCCACAGTCCAAAGATGTGCAGGTTAGGTGGATTGGCCATGATAAATTGCCCCTTAGTGTCCAAAGACGTGCAGGTTAGATGGGGTTATGGAGTTACGGGGTAGTGGGCCTAGGTAGGGTGCTCTTTCAGAGGGCCAGTGCCGACGCAATGGGCCGAATGGCCTCCTTCTACGATGTAAGGATTCTATGATTTTGAGCATAGACTTGCATGCAATTCCTATCAAAGGGTGTTTTATTCAGTGAGGTACCACCCTCTTCTGGGAATCCTTGGCATTTACAAGCTGGACAAGAAATGGAGTGGCTCTCCAACTAATCAGTTTCCTGATTCCCACATTTAGTTGCCCATACGTAGCTTCCGGAGATTGCTGTCTGATTCACGCCATGGTAATAGTGACCGTATGAGCCTCCCCATTATTCTGAATGTAAAGCCTGAACCTCTGACATGGGTGCATTAACACAAGAGTACGTCTAAATGACACAAATACTTTCAGTACAAAATGGAAATGGTCGTTTAGATTTCAGACATCAGCAATGAAAGAACATTGCTGATGGCAGGGTTGTGTGAGGACAGATTGGGTCAACTGGGCCTGGATTCGCTGGAGTTTAGAAGAATGAGAGGGGATCTCGTTGAAACATAGAATTCTGACGGGGCTGGAGAGACTGGATACAGAGTTGATGTTTCCTCTGGCTGGGGGGGTTGTAGGACATGGGGTCAGTCTCAGGATAGGCCATTTAGGACTGAGATGAGTGGAAATTCCATCACTCAGAGAATGGTGAGCCTGTGGAATTCTCCACCACAGAAGACGGTGGAGGCCAAGTCACTGAATATATTTAATAAGGAAATAGATAGATTTCTACATTCTGAAGGGATCGAGGGGTATGGGGAGAGTGTGGGAGTTCAGCGTTGAGTCAGCCAATCAGCCATGATCATATTGAATGGCGGAGCAGGCTCGAAGGGCGGAATGGACGTCCCCTGCTCCTAGTTTCTATGTTTCTATTCAGAACCCACATGTCCCACTTACTGAAGCTAACTCCTGTTCCTTTATTAAATCTTCATCATTGGAAAGGCCAGTCATCTGGGATTGCCCTTGATCTGAGTGGCTTGCTGGACCATTTCAGAGATCAGTTAGGAGTCAACCACATTGCTGCTTGTCTGGGATCACATGAAGGACAGGCCAGGCAAGGACAGTGGATTTCCTCCCTGAAGGACCATGAATAATCCAGATGGGTTTTTAAACAACAATAGCTTAATGAGTGCACCGAGGCTAGCTTTTAATTCCAAATTTCGCTCAGCAAAATCAAATGCGATGGACCCATGCCCCTCGGGCATTAGCTAGGATCCCTGGAGCCCTGGCCTGGTGGCCTTACCACTACACCACCATCCTCCAATTTTGAAGTCTGTAATTATCGATTCAAATTTTCAGGAGAACCTGGCTCATACACAAAAGGGATATTTGCTAGATTTGTTAATTAAAATCCTCCGGAAAGCTTCATAGTAAACTAGAACGGGTAGTGTGGCTGGAATGAGGTAATCTTTCGAAGAATACATTGCACAGGAAAATTACGATGATCTGCCATCTGGTGGAGAAGATTGCAATTTCAATCTGTATCTTCGCCGCACAGCCAACCTGGCACCCTCGAGGGCAATAGTAGCACAACATCAACTAAACAAGACCCTCTCAAATGTGACGTTTGCTTTTGATTATTGCTTTGTTATGCAAAAGGAATGAAAACTGTAACAAGAGCGAAATACTGCACACCTGGAAGTTGGAAGGGGAAAGAGAAGTTGCTGGAAGCCGTCAGCAGGTCAGGCAGCTTTTGTGGAGACTGGATCGGAGTTAACTTTTCAGCTCAATGACATTTCTGTTTCTATTCCGAGGGATAAAGTGATTCATTTGCCATTCGAGCTGCAGCGGAGGTGCAATAATTAGGACGCGGGTTCAGCAAAAAATGTCGAAATCAAATGAACCTGCAGGGGTCATTGTGAATGATAAATCACAGGGACTGGGAGTGTTGTCGGGTGCAGAGTCAAGACAATTGGAGCTATCACATCACTGACTTGGCACATGTGTATTTGGCCATTCAAGACTCAGCAGGTGATTGTAAGACGATTCAGAAAAGGGTAAAGGAATTTTGGTGGAAGCGTTTAATAGTGGAAATTGGGCAGAAATGGCAAAGACTGGCAAAGCTTTGGAAAAGATTCCTGCACAACTTAAGCACCTCTGACGGATTTGATATGGCAACAGAAGCACACAGAGAAAGGAATACCTCAGAATAAGCTAATTAAACCACCTCATAGAATTGCCTTTTCTTTTTGAGTATTTAAAATCTCTTCAAGATTTGGAGGACTTCTTCTTATACTGATCCCCGGGTCTGGAGTACAGCCTGCCAGACACCACACACCAGACATTATACTTCCGATATCACACTTTCTTTTAGCAGGTGAAAGATAGTCTTACAAACAGAGCAACAAGGACGCCACGGTGGCACAGTGGTTAGCACTGCTGCCTCATAGCACGAGAGTCCCAGGTTCAATTCCAGCCTCGGGTGAAGCGATTTTCATTTCATTTCATGCCTAATGATGTGACCTTTGACATCCTTTGAAATGGGAGAGGGCTGCAAACCTCTGCCACTTGGTTGCTGCTGATTTCCACCCCCTAGATTAATTTTGGGGGATGAAGAAGTATCCCAAAGATGTGTACTGAAGCACAGCCAGTGAGGCACATTATCAATGGGTTCCTTTTGTCCTGGCCCTGCCATGAAAGACAAAGCCCAAATTATAAGCACCCACCCCTACCCTGCCACATGTTCCCCCACCACCACCTACTCGAGAGTCTAAAGGATACCGTGATGTTTCACAGTTGACATAAAGGGCGGAGGAACCTGTTATATTTGCTGCCGCAAAGAGAATAGAGGCTAGGTTCTCCGCTCTCAGAATCCTCCTTGTGCCGGCAGCCAAGGGTTTTCCCGACAGCGTGGGGCTGCCCATAATGGGAAACCCCATTGGCCGGTTAGCGAGGCAGGGAATCCCGAGGGCGCGCCACACCAGGAATATGGTGCGGCGGGACGGAGAATCCCGCCCAAGTTATGAAGGTGCCGACACTCTGGATTCTTGTAAGACACGATGAGACGTTTATTAAGGGTGTTGCTCAAAATAATCGAAATGGCGAACTGTTCGAGGCCCGTGCAAATACTCTCTGCTGCCGTTACTACACAACACATCCCTGCGGAACCAGCAGGGATGTATGCCCAGATACACAACAGGACAGAGTACCATGGAGCCCCTGTGTAGAAAACTGTGATAGATTCACTTCATAGATTCGTAGACAACAGCATCAATGACAACGTTATTGCCCAGATGTGTTTTCTCTTGTAGTCAGCTGTTTTCTTCTTACAGTGAAATACATTTTACACAACAGATGTTCTTTATCATGCATTGATTGAGCTTCTTTTATTGGTGTGAAGGAACAGAGTTTGCACCATTAATGCCAATTATGTAGGTGTAGAATGCATATCAAATGGCAAAGTAAATTTGAACATGTCGTGTGCAAGTACAGAGTGTGCCCAAAACCTTCTGCAGTTTTAGAGACCCCAGATAGTCAAAGGTCTTATTTTATAACATATGTACAAATGAAAAGTGCATCTTCAATATCTCAAAGCATTTTCAGCAACATAAATAACTAAAGATGATTAAAGCAAACTTGAGGCAATGTATAAAAATAAGGGAGACAGGCCAAGAAGGATTTAGGGAGACTAGAATAAGCATAAAACATTGTGGTTCAGCATTATGTTAGCCACACTTAATATCATGTCCATTAAAACCAAAATGCACAATACATTAAATTCTACACAGAAAATGCCTTTTTTAATTGGAGACCAGACAACTTGGTCATCTACTATTCTAATACTGCAACACAATGCAGAACGACCAATTCAGGATAGTGTAGAAGTTCATCTTGTGGGAGAATCTAGAACGAGGGGGTCACCGTATAAAAATAAGAGGACACCCATTTAAGACAGATTAGGCGAATATTTTCCCTCAGAGGTTTGTGACTGTGGAATGCTTCATCAAAAGGCAGAGGTGGACAGATTTTTGATTAACAAGGGGGTGAAAGGTTATCGGCGAGAATATGGAGCTCAGCTTATAATCAGATCAGCCATGATCTTATTGAATGGTAGAGCAGGCTTGAGGTTGAAGGAGGCAGTTGCATAATGGTATTGTCACTGGACTAGTAATCAGGATGCTGTAGAACTTCAGGATATTGTAGATGCTCAGCTGTTTAGGGGAGACCATGGGGTATTTTTTGACTTGCAGAACGATCAGAGGTCCTCAGTCATTTTAACCACGAGACCCTATTTAAACATTATTTATAATTTGGTATAGTTTGCTATATATATATACTAGATGCTTGTTTGGTTGTACCGACATTCCTCATTGTAGAGAAAATAGACATACGATCAAAGCTTTTTGTTTTGCACTCATCAGAACAACTCATAATAAAACAAAAAATTGCTGTTCCCTTTACTGTTGGTACTTTCTTATGCAGCTGCCCTGATTGGTGCAAGATGAAAAGCGTTGACAGCAAGTCTCTTTTTTCTTTTTTTTTAATAAATATTTTATTGAAAATTTTTGGTCAACCAACACAGTACATTGTGCATCCTTTACACAATATTATAACAACACAAATAACAATGACCTATTTTATAAACAAAAAATGAATAAATAATAAATAACAAAAATGAAAACTAACCCTAATTGGCAACTGCCTTATCACAAGTAACACTCTCCAAAAATATAATTTAACAGTCCAATATATAATTATCTGTAGCAACGACCTATACATATTATACAGTATATATTAACAACCCTGAGAGTCCTTCTGGTTCCTCCTCCCCCCCCTCCCCCCCCTCCCCCCCCTCCCCGCCCCCCCCCCCCCACCCCCCCGATCCTGGGCTGCTGCCTTCTTTTTTCCATTCCATCTATCTTTCTGCGAGGTATTCGACGAACGGTTGCCACCGCCTGGTGAACCCTTGAGCCGACCCCCTTAGGACGAACTTAATCCGCTCTAGCTTCATAAACCCTGCCATGTCATTTATCCAGGTCTCCACCCCCGGGGACTTGGCTTCTTTCCACATTAGCAATATCCTGCGCCGGGCTACTAGGGACGCAAAGGCCAAAACATCGGCCTCTCTCGCCTCCTGCACTCCCGGCTCTTGTGCAACCCCAAATATAGCCAACCCCCAGCTTGGTTCGACCCGGACCCCCACTACTTTTGAAAGCACCTTTGTCACCCCCATCCAAAACCCCTGTAGTGCCGGGCATGACCAAAACATATGGGCATGATCCGCTGGGCTTCTCGAGCACCTCGCACACCTATCCTCCACCCCAAAAAATTTACTGAGCCGTGTTCCAGTCATATGCGCCCTGTGTAATACCTTAAACTGAATCAGGCTTAGCCTGGCACACGAGGACAACGAGTTTACCCTGCTTAGGGCATCTGCCCACAGCCCCTCCTCGATCTCCTCCCCCAGCTCTTCTTCCCATTTCCCTTTTAGTTCATCTACCATAGTCTCCCCTTCGTCCCTCATTTCCCTATATATGTCTGACACCTTACCATCCCCCACCCATGTCTTTGAGATCACTCTGTCCTGCACCTCTTGTGTCTGGAGCTGCGGGAATTCCCTCACCTGTTGCCTCGCAAAAGCCCTCAGTTGCATATACCTGAATGCATTCCCTTGGGGCAACCCATATTTCTCGGTCAGCGCTCCCAGACTCGCGAACTTCCCATCCACAAACAGATCTTTCAGTTGCGTTATTCCTGCTCTTTGCCACATTCCATATCCCCCATCCATTCTCCCCGGGGCAAACCTATGGTTGTTTCTTATCGGGGACCCCCCAAGGCTCCAGTCTTTCCCCTATGCCGTCTCCACTGTCCCCAAATCTTCAGTGTAGCCACCACCACCGGGCTTGTGGTGTAGTTCCTCGGTGAGAACGGCAATGGGGCTGTCACCATAGCCTGTAGGCTAGTCCCCCTACAGGACGCCCTCTCTAATCTCTTCCACGCCGGTCCCTCCTCCTCTCCCATCCACTTACTCACCATTGAAACATTAGCGGCCCAATACTACTCACTTAGGCTCGGTAGTGCCAGCCCCCCCCCATCTCTGCTACGCTGTAAGAATCCCTTCCTCACTCTCGGGGTCTTCCCGGCCCACACAAAACCCATGATGCTCTTTTCAATCCTTTTTTTAAAAGCCTTCGTGATCACCACCGGGAGGCACTGAAACACAAAGAGGAATCGCGGGAGGACCACCATCTTAACCGCCTGCACCCTCCCTGCCAGTGACAGGGATACCATATCCCATCTCTTGAAATCCTCCTCCATTTGTTCCACCAACCGCGTTAAATTTAACCTATGCAATGTGCCCCAATTCTTGGCTATCTGGATCCCCAGGTAACGAAAGTCCCTTGTTACCTTCCTCAATGGTAGGTCCTCTATTTCTCTACTCTGCTCCCCTGGATGCACCACAAACAACTCACTTTTCCCCATGTTCAATTTATACCCTGAAAAATCCCCAAACTCCCCAAGTATCCGCATTATTTCTGGCATCCCCTCCGCCGGGTCTGCCACGTATAGTAGCAAATCGTCCGCATACAAAGATACCCGGTGTTCTTCTCCTCCTCTATGTACTCCCCTCCACTTCTTGGAACCCCTCAACGCTATCGCCAGGGGCTCAATCGCCAGTGCAAACAATAATGGGGACAGAGGGCATCCCTGCCTTGTCCCTCTACGGAGCCGAAAATATGCAGATCCCCGTCCATTCGTGACCACGCTCGCCATCGGGGCCCTATACAACAGCTGCACCCATCTAACATACCCCTCTCCAAAACCAAATCTCCTCAACACCTCCCACAAATAATCCCACTCCACTCTATCAAATGCTTTCTCGGCATCCATCGCCACTACTATCTCCGTTTCCCCCTCTGGTGGGGCCATCATCATTACCCCTAACAGCCTCCGTATATTCGTGTTCAGCTGTCTCCCCTTCACAAACCCAGTTTGGTCCTCGTGGACCACCCCCGGGACACATTCCTCTATTCTCATTGCCATTACCTTGGCCAGGATCTTGGCATCTACATTTAGGAGGGAAATAGGTCTATAGGACCCACATTGTAGCGGGTCCTTTTCCTTCTTTAAGAGAAGCGATATCATTGCTTCAGACATAGTCGGGGGCAGTTGTCCCCTTTCCTTTGCCTCATTAAAGGTCCTCGTCAATACCGGGGCGAGCAAGTCCACATATTTTCTATAGAATTCGACTGGGAATCCATCCGGTCCCGGGGCCTTTCCCGCCTGCATGCTCCTAATTCCTTTCACCACTTCTTCTACCTCGATCTGTGCTCCCAGTCTCACCCTTTCCTGTTCTTCCACCTTGGGAAATTCCAGCCGATCCAAGAAGCCCATCATTCTCTCCCTCCCATCCGGGGGTTGAGCTTCATATAATTTTTTATAAAATGTCTTGAACAGTCCATTCACTCTCTCCGCTCCCCGCTCCATCTCTCCTTCCTCATCCCTCACTCCCCCTATTTCCCTCGCTGCTCCCCTTTTCCTCAATTGGTGTGCCAGCAACCTGCTCGCCTTCACCCCATATTCGTACTGTACACCCTGTGCCTTCCTCCATTGTGCCTCTGCAGTGCCCGTAGTCAGCAAGTCAAATTCTACATGTAGCCTTTGCCTTTCCCTGTACAGTCCCTCCTCCGGTGCTTCCGCATATTGTCTGTCCACCCTCAAAAGTTCTTGCAGCAACCGCTCCCGTTCCTTACTCTCCTGCTTCCCTTTATGTGCCCTTATTGATATCAGCTCCCCTCTAACCACCGCCTTCAATGCCTCCCAGACCACTCCCACCTGGACCTCCCCATTATCATTGAGTTCCAAGTACTTTTCAATGCACCCCCTCACCCTTAGACACACCCCCTCATCTGCCATTAGTCCCATGTCCATTCTCCAGGGTGGGCGCCCTCCTGTTTCCTCCCCTATCTCCAAGTCTACCCAGTGTGGAGCGTGATCCGAAATGGCTATAGCCGTATACTCCGTTCCCCTCACCTTCGGGATCAACGCCCTTCCCAGCACAAAAAAGGTCTATTCGCGAGTAGACTTTATGGACATAGGAGAAAAACGAGAACTCCTTACTCCTAGGTCTGCTAAATCTCCACGGGTCTACACCTCCCATCTGCTCCATAAAATCTTTAAGTACCTTGGCTGCTGCCGGCCTCCTTCCAGTCCTGGACTTCGACCTATCCAGCCCTGGTTCCAACACCGTATTAAAATCTCCCCCCATTATCAGCTTTCCCATCTCTAGGTCCGGAATGCGTCCTAGCATCCGCCTCATAAAATTGGCATCATCCCAGTTCGGGGCATATACGTTTACCAAAACCACCGTCTCCCCCTGTAGTTTGCCACTCACCATCACGTATCTGCCCCCGTTATCCGCCACTATAGTCTTTGCCTCGAACATTACCCGCTTCCCCACTAATATAGCCACCCCCCTGTTTTTCGCATCTAGCCCCGAATGGAACACCTGCCCCACCCATCCTTTGCGTAGCCTAACCTGGTCTATCAGTTTCAGGTGCGTTTCCTGTAACATAACCACATCTGCCTTAAGTTTCTTAAGGTGTGCGAGTACCCGTGCCCTCTTTATCGGCCCGTTCAGCCCTCTCACGTTCCACGTGATCAGCCGGGTTGGGGGGCTTCCTACCCCCCCCCCCCCTTGTCGATTAGCCATCCCCTTTTTCCAGCTCCTCACCCGGTTCCCACGCAGCTGTATCTCCCCCAGGCGGTGCCCCCCCGCCCATCCCCTCCCATACCAGCTCCCCCCTCTCCCCAGCAGCAGCAACCCAGTAATTCCCCCCTCCCACCCCCCCCCCCCCGCTAGATCCCCCACTAGCGTAATTACTCCCCCCATGTTGCTCCCAGAAGTCAGCAAACTCTGGCCGACCTCGGCTTCCCCCCGTGACCTCGGCTCGCACCGTGCGATGCCCCCTCCTTCCTGCTTCTCTATTCCCGCCATGATTATCTTAGCGCGGGAACCAAGCCCGCGCTTCTCCCTTGGCCCCACCCCCAATGGCCAACGCCCCATCTCCTCCACCTCCCCTCCTCCCCCCATCACCACCTGTGGAAGAGAGAAAAGTTACCACATCGCAGGATTAGTACATAAAACTCCTCTTTCCCCCCTTTTTAACCCCCCTCTTCGCCCCCCACATTCGCCCCACCACTTTGTTCAAACGTTCTTTTTAATAACCCGCTCATTCCAGTTTTTCTTCCACAATAAAAGTCCACGCTTCATCCGCCATCTCAAAGTAGTGGTGCCTCCCTCGATATGTGACCCACAGTCTTGCCGGTTGCAGCATTCCAAATTTTATCTTCTTTTTATGAAGCACCGCCTTGGCCCGATTAAAGCTCGCCCTCCTTCTCGCCACCTCCGCACTCCAGTCTTGATAAACGCGGATCACCGCGTTCTCCCATTTACTGCTCCGAGTTTTCTTTGCCCATCTAAGGACCATGTCTCTATCCTGAAAACGGAGGAATCTCACCACTATGGCTCTGGGAATTTCTCCTGCTCTCGGTCCTCGCGCCATCACTCGGTATGCTCCCTCCACCCCCAACGGACCCGCCGGGGCCTCCGCTCCCATTAACGAGTGCAGCATCGTGCTCACATATGCCCCGACGTCTGCTCCCTCCGCACCTTCAGGAAGACCAAGAATCCTCAGGTTGTTCCTCCTTGCGTTGTTCTCCAGTGCCTCCAACCTTTCCACACATCGTTTCTGATGTGCCTCATGCGTCTCCGTCTTCACCACCAGGCCCTGTATGTCGTCCTCATTCTTGGCTGCCTTTGCCTTCACAACCCGAAGCTCCCGCTCCTGGGTCTTTTGTTCCTCCTTTAGCCCTTCGATCGCCTGTAGTATCGGGGCCAACAGCTCTTTCTTCATTTCCTTTTTGAGCTCTTCCACACAGCATTTCAAGAACTCTTGTTGTTCAGGGCCCCATGTTAAACTGCCACCTTCCGACGCCATCTTGGTTTTTGCTTGCCTTCCTTGCCGCTGTTCTAAAGGATCCACTGCAATTCGGCCACTTTCTCCTCCTTTTTCCATCCGTATCCAGGGGCGATTCCCTTCTGGTTTACCGCACAGTGTTTTTAGCCGTCAAAATTGCCGTTGGGGCTCCTATCAAGAGCCCAAAAGTCCGTTTCACCGGGAGCTGCCGAAACGTGCGACTCAGCTGGTCATCGCCGCACCCGGAAGCATCCCAAGTCTCTTTTTTCAACAGTGTCTATATTAACTACATTTAAATCGCAAAATGCTCATGAATTTGGGAAATAAAGGAAGGAAGGAGCAGAGCCACCCAATACTCTATCTGTAAGACCATTCCAAGTGTTGATCATATTGCTTCTGTGAAGAGGACCTTCATGAGATTAGCCAGCAGATCTCCAGAGCAGAGGTTCCAAATAAGGCTGCTGGGTTCCAACCAAATTTCTCCCGGGAGCAGGTGAGGAATACATGCCCCTGTAAAATCGAACCCCTGACTAATACTGAATAATTTGAGAAGTGAAATCAGGGAGATCATCTTCCTGTGGACAGATAGCCCTTGGAATGGAGTTCCCGGTAAAGTAATGGGGTTGTCAATCCTGCAATTCAGAAGCAATCAGATTCTGCAGTAGAGGAACAACAGACCACTTCTCGATGGATAGATTAAAATTAGATATATGGTCCTCCTCATTGCAATTATTGCTTTATCTTTTAAAAACCATCAATTTTGCATTAGATTCATGAGAATGGTTGCAGGGATGAGACATTTCAGTTGTGAAGATAGATCGGAGAAGTTAGGATTGATCTCCTTGAAGAGGAGAAGACTGAGAGGAGATTTGATAAGATATTCAAAATTGTTTGGGGTCTGAACAGCGTAGAGAGAAACTGCTCCCATTCGTGAAAGGGTTATGAACGAGAGGAAACAGATTTGATAGTAATTGGCACAAGAAGCAAAGGAGATTTGAGAAAAATAGTTTTCACAGAGTAAGTCATTAAGGTCTGGAATGCACTGCCTCAGAGCCTGGTGGAGGCAGGTTCAATTGAAGCTCTGAAAAGAGAATTAGACAGTTATCTGAAAAGGAAGAATGTGCAGGGTTACAAGGAGAAGTCAAGGAAGTGACAGTAAGTGGAATGCTCATATTGACAGGATGTGCTGGCCTTGGAAAGGGTCCAGAGGAGGTTCACAAGAATGATCCCTGGAACAAACAGCTTGTCGTATGAGGAACGGTTGAGGAATCTGGGTCTGTACTCGTTGGAGTTTAGAAGGATGAGGGGGGATCTTATTGAAACTTACAGGATACTGCGAGGCCTGGATAGAGTGGACGTGGAGAGGATGTTTCCACTTGTGGGAAAAACTAGAAGCAGAGGACACCATCTCAGACTGAAGGGACGATCCTTTAAAACTGAGATGAGGAGGAATTTCTTCAGCCAGAGGGCGGTGAATCTGTGGAACTCTTTGCCGCAGAAGGCTGTGGAGGCTAAATCACTGAGTGTCTTTAAGACAGAGATAGATAGGTTCTTGATCAATAAGGGGATCAGGGGTTATGGGGAGAAGGCAGGAGAATGGGGATGAGAAAATATCAGCCATGATTGAATGGCGGAGCAGACTCGATGGGCCGAGTGGCCTAATTCCGCTCCTATGTCTTATGGTCTTATGGATGTGGAGAGAATGATTCTTCTTGTCAGAGCCAGAACTATTGATTGGGGCCAAGTTCAAGGCCCGCCCAAAAGAGCGCAAAGCCCCTGTGGGTATAAGAAGGAGCCCCCAAGAGAGGATCGCTCTCTTGGACCTGGCTCTCACAGCGGAGAGACCCTTCCACCAGCTGCACCAGAAGCAAGTAAGTCCAAGGTCAACGCTCGCTACCAGACGGACGACCTTAGCTGTTTCCCCTTCACCACATCGAACCCAGCAGCCTCAGATCCGAACAACGGCCATTGTTCCTCTGACTGAGTGGGCACCCGAAGCTAAGTATAGGCTTTAGCAGTAGTGATAGTTTAGTCTGTAGTATTTGTGCATGAGTATATTTAACTGTGTGTGTAAATAAATAAGCATTGACTTTGAACTAACAAACTGGTGTACCGAGTCTTTGATCAGTATTCGGTTTTGAACCTTGTGGCGGTATCGAAAGATACCTGGCGACTCTAGAGCAAACGTAATTAGAATTAAGGAAGGCGACCATATTGACCGCCATCTTCAGAGCCAACCAAAGAGAGCAACAATAGATTCTTGATTAACAAGGGAGTGGGTGGGGAGGGGGGAAGGTTATCCAGGGTAGGCTGTAATGTGGGGTTGAAGTTACAAGCAAATCAGCCATGATCTTGCTGAAGGGCGCAACCGGCTCGAGGGGCCGAATGGCCACTCCTGCACTGAATTTGTGTTCGTATGTTCCATCGGAGAGCTAGTTCAAACATGATGAACCAAATGGCCTCCATCTGCACTGCACGAATTCTATTATCTTTGTGTGAGCACAGCATGTTGCTCAGTTCTAACATTGCAAACACTTGGAGGATATGTTCCCAGTACATAGATACATAGTGTCATGTGAGAGTACCTTTAAGACATGGATGTTTAAGCAATGTACCTTTAAGAAAACAGTGATGTCAGAGAGTGAGTGGGACTGAGGTCAGGTCAGCCATTTTGCAGGTTTTTAGTTTCAGTTTAATAAGCAGTGTGTGTGTCTGTGTGTTTCCAGAGAGCTGCAAGTTTTGAAAAGAGCTGGGCGTGGCTGTGTTTTGCAGTGAGCTGGATCTCTGCCATGAAAGACTATCTCTGGATCATTTGGGTGATTTAAAGTAAAGACTTTAACCTGATGTGAATTTGTTTAAAGGTGTTAAGTCTCTTGGAAGTTTGAAGGAACAGTTTAAGGAATTATTTACTGTTGCAATATTTTCTGAGTTATCTTTGAAGTAAGGGGTGTTAAGAGATCCAATGGTTATTTAAGATATTAAGTTGAGTTCATGGAATAAACAGTGTTTTGTGTTTAAAAACCCACGTGTCCATAATTGTAATCCCACACCTAGGGAACAAGCCGTGTGCTCAGCAAAGCAACAAATCCATTAAAGGGAGAGGTTGGTTGAACTCCATGATACATTTTGGGGTTCTGAAAGGCCTCGCCCATAACAATTGGGGGCTCGAGGGGGATAAAAATCTATCTATTGTAATGGCTTTTGTGAACTTAAAGACAGTGAAGGATTGTTGCTTTTCCGGTGTGGCATTTTAGTTTAAGTGGGGAGAGTGTTGTGAAGAATGGCTCTTTCAGAGGCTCAGAAGTTTTTGGGGGTGGAGAATGTCACACGTAGTACCTTACGGACAGAAATGAAAAGCAGACTGTTAGATATGGCAAGAACATTGCAGTTAACATTACCTGACAGGACTTCCGGTTGCGGCTATGCGGAGCTAAGTCGCACATTCGGCAGCTCCCGCTAAAAACGGACTTTTGGGCTCTTTTCAGGGCCCCCAACGGCATTTTATTGATGTTTCCCGGTGTGGGAAGGAGATTGCAATAGTTCCCCGACTGTGTATGGCTTGGACCAGGAGCGGGGCGACTAAAAAAGTGGTGGTGAACCCAAAGAAGGTGTGAGGGAAGAAGAGCAAAATGGCGGCGGGCGGGGACCAGGCAGCGTGGATGCAGTGGGCGCAGGAGCAGCAGGAGGTTATCCAGCGCTGCTTCAGGGAGATTAAAGCAGACCTGCTGGAGCCGATGGAGGCTTCTATAGACAAGCTGCTGGAGACCCAGACGGCCCAGGGGGTGGCGATCCGCGAGGTCCGACAAAAGGTCTCCGACAACGAGGACGCGATCTTAGGCCTGGCGGTAAAGGTGGAGGCGCATGAGGCGCTCCACAAGAAATGGCAGGAGCGGTTCGAGGAGATGGAGAATCGGTCGAGGTGGAAGAATTTGCGGATTCTGGGCCTCCCGGAGGGGCTGGAGGAGCCGGACGTGGGAGTCTATGTAGTCACCATGCTAAACTCGCTGATGGGAGCGGGGTCCTTCCAGGGGCCCCTGGAGCTGGAAGGGGCCCATAGAGTGCTGGCGAGGAGGCCCCAGGCTAACGAGCCGCCGCAGGTGGTGCTGGTGCAGTTTCATCGGTTCGCTGATCGGGAGTGCGTGCTCAGGTGGGCCAAGAAAGAGAGGAGCAGCAGGTGGGAGAATGCGGAGGTTCGAATATACCAGGACTGGAGCGTGGAGGTGGCGAAGAAGAGGGCCGACTACAATCGGGCGAAGGCGGTGCTGTACAGGAAGGGGGTGAAGTTTGGCATGTTGCAGCCGGCGCGACTGTGGGTCACCTACAAGGACCAGCACCATTATTTTGAGTCTCCAGAGGAGGCGTGGGCCTTTGTCCAGGTCGAGAAACTGGACACAAACTGAGGGTCGGGATGGGTGGTCGGGGATTGTTGTTGGGGTGTTACACTTTGAGGGGGGGGGGTTCTTTGCCCTTATTTCTGTTTGGTTCGATGAGGGTGGTTCGGGTGGGTTGGGCACTGTTTTGGTTGGGTCCGTCAGGTGGGCTCTTGGAGGGGGGTAAGTAAATGGAGTAGGGGTGGATGGCCGGTAGGGGGTAGGGGCCCCGCAGGGGAGGGTGAGGCCTGAGTCGGGGGTGAGGGGACTGGGCCTGTAAAAGGAGCGGCGACACGGGCAGCGGGGCCGGGCAGGTGGAAAGCGCGGGCTTTTTCCCGCGCTGAAGGCTGGAGGGGGCAGGGCCGGGGCCGGGAAGCGAGGGTTGGAAGGGGGAGGCGGAGAGCCTGTGGATGGGTAATGGAGGAGGAGGATATGTCCCACAATGGGAGGAGTCGAAGGAGAAGTGGGAGTAGCCAGGGTCAGCAGGAGTCAGCTGACTTGCAGGAGTGCAATGGGGGGAGTAAAGCAGCTAGGAGGGATCCTAGCCGGGGGGGGGGCGGGGGGGGGGGGGGGGGGGGTGGTGAACCGGGTTGCTGCTGCTATGGTCAAGGGGGAGCTGGAGCGAGTAGAGGGGGTTGGGACAGGGGTTTGCCGCCGTGGGGAACGGGCCAGGCGTGGGGTGCGGGCGCGTGGCTGGCCAAGGAGGGGTTATGGCTAGTCGGCGGGGGAGGGGGGGGCGGGTGGCCTCCCCGAACGGCTTATAACCTGGAATGTAAGGGGACTGAATGGGCCGGTTAAGCGGGCCCGAGTGTTCGCACACGGGAAGGGGCTCAAGGCGGATGTGGTTATGCTCCAGGAGACACACCTGAAGGTGGCAGACCAGGTAAGATTGAGGAAAGGGTGGGTAGGTCAGGTGTTTCACTCAGGTTGGATGCCAAAAGTCAGGGGGTGGCGATCTTGGTGGGAAAGAGGGTGTCGTTCGAGGCGTCAAGCATTGTGACAGACAATGGCGGCAGGTACGTAATGGTAAGTGGTAAGCTGCAAGGGAAGAGGGTGGTGCTGGTCAACATGTACGCCCCGAACTGGGACGATGCGGGTTTTATACGGCGCATGTTGGGTCGGATCCCGGACTTGGAAGTGGAGGGCCTGATAATGGGGGGGGACTTTAACACGGTGTTGGATCCGGCACTGGATCGCTCCAGTTCTAGGACGGGTAGGAAGCCGGCAGCGGCTAAGGTGCTGAGGGGGTTTATGGACCAGATGGGAGGAGTGGACCCTTGGAGATTTGCAAGGCCGGGGGCGAGGGAATTTTCATTCTTCTCGCATGTCCATAAGGCTTATTCTCGGATCGACTTCTTTATTATGAGTAGGGGCGCTGATAGCGAGAGTAGAGGATACCGAGTACTCGGCGATAGCCATTTCGGACCACGCCCCGCATTGGGTAGACCTAGAAATGAAATGAAAATGAAAATGAAAATGAAAATCGCTTGTCACAAGTAGGCTTCAAATGAAGTTACTGTGAAAAGCCCCTAGTCGCCACATTCCGGTGCCTGTTCGGGGAGGCTGTTACGGGAATTGAACTGTGCTGCTGGCCTGCCTTGGTCTGCTTTCAAAGCCAGCGATTTAGCCCTGCGCTAAACAGCCCCTAAACAGAGCTGGGGGAGGAGAGGGACCAGCGCCCGTTGTGGCGCTTGGAGGTGGGGCTGTTGGCGGACGAGGAGGTGAATGAGCGGGTCTGAGGAAGCATAGAGAGATACCTGGAGGCCAACAATAATGGGGAGGTCCGAGTGGGGATGGTATCTGAGGCGCTGAATGCGGTGGTTAGGGGAGAGCTGATCTCCATTAGGGCTCACAAGGAGAGGAGAGAGCAGAGGGAGAGGGAGAGGCTAGTGGGGGAGATGGTGAGGGTAGACAGGAGGTATGCGGAGGTGCCGGAGGAGGGACTGCTGAGGAAGAGGCGTAGCCTCCAGGCCGAATTCGACCTGTTGACCACCAGAAAGGCGGAGGTGCAGTGGAGGAAGGCCCAGGGGGCGATTTATGAGTATGGGGAAAAGGCAAGTCGGATGCTGGCGCATCAGCTTCGGAAGCGGGATGCAGCTAGGGAGATCGGGGGAGTTAAGGATAGGGGAGGGAGTATGGTACGGAGTGGGGTTGACATCAATGGGGTCTTCAGGGACTTTTATGAGGAATTGTATCGGTCCGAGCCCACACGGTAGGAGGGAGTGATGGGCCGCTTTCTGGACCAAGTGAGCTTTCTGAAGGTGGAGGAGGGACTGGTAGCGGGATTAGGGGCCCCAATTGGGCTGGAGGAGATGGCCAAAGGGATAGGAAGCATGCAGGCGGGGAAGGCACTGGGGCCGGATGGTTTCCCGGTCGAATTCTACAAAAAATATGTGGACCTGTTGGGCCCGTTGCTAGCTAGGACCTTCAATGAGGCAAGGGGGGGGGGCTTTGCCCCCGACGATGTCCCGGGCACTGATCTCCTCGATCCTGAAGCGGGACAAGATCCCCTGCAGTGTGGGTGTTGCAGGCCGATTTCGTTCTTAAATGTAGATGCCAAGGTGCTGGCGAAGGTCTTAGCCACAAGAATTGAGGATTGTGTGCCGCAGGTGATCCACGAAGACCAGACGGGAGTCGTGAAGGGGAGGCAGTTGAACACGAATGTGCGGAGGCTTCTGAACGTTATTATGATGCCGGCGAGGGAGGGGGAGGCAGAGATAGTGGTGGCGATGGACGCTGAGAAAGCCTTGGATAGGGTAGAGTGGGGGTACCTGTGGGAGGTGCTGAAGAGGTTCGGGTTTGGTGCGGGGTTTGTTAGGTGGGTTAGGTTGTTGTACGAGGTCCCGATGGCGAGTGTGGCCACGAATAAGAGGAGGTCTGAGTACTTTCGGTTGCATCGAGGGACGAGGCAGGGGTGTCCCCTGTCCCCCCTGCTCTTCGCACTGGCGATTGAACCCCTGGCTATGGCATTGAGGGAGTCGAGGAACTGGAGGGGGTTGGTGCGGGGCGGGGAGGAGCATAGGGTGTCGCTCTATGCGGACAACCTGCTGCTGTATGTGGCGGACCCAGTGGGGGGAATGCCGGAGGTAATGAGGATCCTCAGGGAGTTTGGAGATTTCTCAGGGTACAAGCTCAACATGGGGAAGAGTAAGTTGTTCGTGGTTCACCCAGGGGACCAGGAGAGGGGAATTGGCGAGCCCCCACTAAAAAGGGCGGAGAGGAGCTTAGGTACTTGGGGGTCCAGGTGGCCAGGAGCTGGGGGACCCTGCATAGACTTAATTTCATGAGGCTGGTGGAGCAAATGAAGGAGGAGTTCAAGAGGTGGGACGCGCTGCCGCTGTCCCTGGCGGGTAGGGTGCAGTCAGTTAAGATGACGGTGCTCTCAAGGTTTTTGTTCTTGTTCCAGTGCCTCCCCATTTTTATCCCGAAGGCCTTCTTTGGCGGGTCAACAGTAGCATAATAGGGTTTGTGTGGGCGCGAGGGACTCCGAGGGTGAGAAGGGCGTTCCTGGAGCGGAGTAGGGATGGGGGGGGGGGCTGGCACTGCCCAACCTCTGTGGGTACTACTGGGCCACCAATGCGGCGATGGTGCGCAAGTGGGTGATGGAGGGGGAGGGGGCTGCATGGAAGAGCTGGAGATGGCGTCTTGTGAGAGTACGAGTCTGGGGGCGCTGGCAACGGCACCGCTGCCACTCCCTCCAAGGAGGTATACCACGAGCCCGGTAGTGGTGGCTACCCTCAAAATTTGGGGGCAGTGGAGGTGGCACAGGGGGGAATTTGGGGCCTCGGTGTGGACCCCAATACGGGGGAACCACCGGTTTGTCCCAGGGAGAATAGATGGAGGGATTTCGGGGTGGCACAGGGCAGGGATAAGAAGGTTGGGGGACCTGTTTGTGGATGGGAAGTTCGCGAGCCTGGGTGAACTGGAGAAGTATGGGCTCCCCCCGGGGAACACCTTTAGATATCTACAGGTAAGGGCGTTTGCCAGACGGCAGGTGGTGGAATTCCCGTGGCTGCTGCCACACACAGTACAGGACAGGGTGCTCTCGGGGGGGTGGGTGGGAGTGGGGAAGATCTCGGAAACTTACCAGGTGATGCAGGAGGAGGAGGCCTCGGTGGTGGAGTTGAAAGGTAAGTGGGAGGAGGAGTTGGGAGAGGAGATCGAAGAGGGGACGTGGGCAGATGCCCTATGGAGGGTGAACTCTTCCTCTTCGTGCACGAGGCTCAGCCTCATACAGTTTAAGGTACTGCACAGGGCACACATGACCGGGACAAGGATGAGCCGGTTCTTTGGGGGTGAGGACAGGTGTGTTAGGTGCTCAGGGAGCCCAGCAAATCACACCCATATGTTCTGGGCATGCCCAGCGCTGGAGGAATTTTGGAAGGGCGTAGCGAGGACGGTGTCGAGGTGGTAGGATCCAGGGTCAGGCCGGGCTGGGGGCTCGCAATATTTGGGGTTGCAGGGGAACCGGGAGTGCAGGAGGTGAAAGAGGCCGGTATTCTGGACTTTGCGTCCCTGGTAGCCCGGCGAAGGATTCTTCTTCAGTGGAGGGATGCGAGGCCCCCAAGCGTGGAATCCTGGATCAACGATATGGCGGGGTTTATTAAATTGGAGAGGGTTAAATTCGCCTTAAGGGGATCGGTACAAGGGTTCTTTAGGCGGTGGCAACCGTTCTTGGACTTCCTGGCAGAGCGGTAGACAATGGTCAGCAGCAGCAGCAACCCGGGCGGGGCGGGGGGGGTGGCGGGGGGGTTCTATTTTATTTTTGGTTATTTACGCTGGGGGATCTGAGGGGGTGTATATATTTGCTATGTTTGCTTTGTGTTAACTCGGGGTGTTAATTTATTATTTATGTATAGGGGGGAGGGGGGTGCGGGGGTATTAATTTGTTCTGTATTTAATTTTACTGGGTTTCTTTTTCATTCTGGTGTTGATATTTTGTGAAAACCCAAATAAAAATTATTTGGAAAAAAAACCATTACCTGACAAAATGCGAAAAGATGAGGTAATTATGGCGGTGGTTAAGCATTTACAGTTGCTGGAGATAGAGTTTGACTCATTGGAAATGGCAAAAATTCAGTTGCAAATTAAACAAATGGAACATGAGAAAGAATTAAAGCGGCTGGCATACGAGAGTGAGAGAGAGGGAAAAGAAAGAGAGAGAGGAAAAAGAAAGAGAAAGAGAGAGAGAGGAAAAAGAAAGATAAAGAGAGAGAGAGGAAAAAGAAAGAGAAAGAGAGAGAGGGGAAAAAGAAAAGGAGAGAGAAGAAAGGGGAAAAGAAAGAATAGCCCTAGCAGAACAAAAAGAAAACGAAAGGGAGATACAGATCAGGGAAAAAGAGAGGGAGTTTGAACTTCAGAAAATGGCCATGAAACATGACAATCAGTTAAAATTGGCAGACGTAAAGGGAAACGTACAGTTGAATGATAGTGATGAGGATAGTGAGAAAGAGCGTCATAGTCGAAGACTATGTTAAATCTAGTTAAATATGTCCAAGCATTGCCAAGGTTTGACGAGAAGGAAGTGGAAGCCTTTTTCATTTCATTTGAGAAGGTAGCTAAACAAATGAAATGGCCACAGGATAGGTGGGTTTTACTGATTCAAACAAAGCTGGTAGGTAGAGCTACTGAAGTGTTTGCATCACTGCCGGAGGAGGTATCTGGAACGTATGAGGAGGTGAAGAAATCCATCTTAAGTGCATATGAGCTAGTGCCTGAAGCTTACAGACAAAGGTTTAGAAATTTAAGGAAAGAATTTGGTCAAACATACATGGAGTTTGAAAGGCTCAAACAGAGTAATTTTGATAGGTGGATAAGGGCTTTGAAAATAGACCAAACGTATGAAGCTCTCAGAGAAATTATACTTTTGGAGGTGTTTAAAAATTCAATTCCAGATGTCGGGATTGTGTAGTAACAAGGTCGCAAAGTCACAGGTTAAGACGAGGAGAAATCAAAGAGTGAAGTTGAAGTGCAATTATCAGAAACGATTTTTGATCGGATGGTTGAAAAAGAACAAGAAGAGATGGAGGATGAGGCGGATATTTTTAGTTCAGGAAAATTGGCGGAGTTACAACAGAAAGATGTAGAAATAAAACGGATATATCAGAAAGCATATACGGAAGAGGAATCTGAGAGTATCCCAGAGTGTTATTACCATAAAAATGATGCCTTGATGAGAAAATGGAGACCTGTACATATGCAGGCGGATGAAAAGTGAGCAGAAGTTCATCAAGTAGTATTGCCGGTAGGGTATAGAAAGGAAGTGTTGCGAGTTGCACATGAGGTACCTGTGGGAGGTCATTTGGGAATAAGGAAAACTCAAGCTAAAATCCAGAAACATTTTTATTGGCCTGGACTACATAAAGATGTAGTTAAATTTTGTCAATCATGTCACACATGTCAAGTGATAGGGAAACCTCAAGCAGTGATAAAACCAGTGCCCTTAATACCCATTCCAGCATTTGAGGAACCTTTTCCAAGAGTCCTAATCGATTGTGTTGGACCGCTTCCTGAAACAAAAAGTCGGAATCAATATCTTTTGACTATAATGGATGAGTCTACTAGGTTTCCAGAGGCTATTCCAGTACGTAATATTACAGCTAAAAGGATTGTGGAGGAGTTACTTAAATTCTTTACTAGATATGGACTACCCACAGAAATTCAATCGGATCAAGGAACAAATCTTACTTCAAAGTTATTCAAAGACGTTATGGATAGCTTAGGAATAAAACAATTTAAATCAACTGCGTACCATCCAGAATGGCAGGGACCGTTAGAAAGGTGGCATCAGACATTAAAGACAATGTTGGAGCTTCAGCTGGAGCGGAGTGCAGAGGCTGCTGGTGAGTACTGAAATCCTAAAGTAACTTACCTTTACAGGAGCAGATCTTGGAGTTTCAGCGGGAACGCAGAGGCAGCTGGAGGGTGAGTATTTCGGTAAAACACTTGCCTGCTCCCGTTTTCTTTTTCGGTCCCTCTCTGTTGTTTTTTTTAAATTTCAGTGTTTAAGGCGGGAACAGGAAGTTCGACCCACAGACTTCTGGGAAGTCCCTCACCAATAAATTCTGGTGGAGAGGAAACCCGAGACACTACACGTGTAGTGTCTCCCACCCGCCCTCCTCCTCTAACCTAATAATAAAACCCATTGGTGTGAGGTAAGTACCATATTTTATTATTATTATTTTTTTTTTTTTAATTTAATTTAGTTGTTAGCCAGATCTTGATAGAAAGTTAGAGGGATGGCAGGGAAGGGAGTGCAATGTTCCTCCTGCAGGATGTTTGAGGTGAGGGATGCCGTTAGTGTCCCTGCTGATTTTACCTGCAGGAAGTGCTGCCATCTCCAGCTCCTCC
Organism: Scyliorhinus torazame; assembly: GCF_047496885.1. NCBI lineage: Eukaryota > Metazoa > Chordata > Chondrichthyes > Carcharhiniformes > Scyliorhinidae > Scyliorhinus > Scyliorhinus torazame. Next base: position 246,309,888 of record NC_092716.1, read on the forward strand.
AAGACCGAGTTAGGGAACTGGAGCTGGAGTTGGAAGAACTTCGGATCATTCAGGAGGCAGAGGGGGTCATAGATAGCAGCTTCAGGGAATTAGTTACACCAAAGATTGGAGATAGATGGGTAACTGTAAGAGGGACTGGGAAGAAGCAGTCAGTGCAGGGATCCCCTGCGGTCGTTCCCCTGAGAAACAAGTATACCGCTTTGGATACTTGTGGGGGGGGGACTTACCAGGGGTAAGCCATGGGGTACGGGCCTCTGGCACGGAGTCTGTCCCTGTTGCTCAGAAGGGAAGGGGGGAGAGGAGCAGAGCATTAGTAATTGGGGACTCGATAGTCAGGGGCACAGATAGGAGATTTTGTGGGAGCGTGAGAGACTCACGTTTGGTATGTTGCCTCCCAGGTGCAAGGGTACGTGATGTCTCGGATCGTGTTTTCCGGGTCCTTACGGGGGAGGGGGAGCAGCCCCAAGTCGTGGTCCACATTGGCACTAACGACATAGGTAGGAAAGGGGACAAGGATGTCAGACAGGCTTTCAGGGAGCTAGGATGGAAGCTCAGAACTAAAACAAACAGAGTTGTTATCTCTGGGTTGTTGCCCGTGCCACGTGATAGTGAGATGAGGAATAGGGAGAGAGAGCAATTAAACACGTGGCTACAGGGATGGTGCAGGCGGGAGGGATTCAGATTTCTAGATAACTGGGGCTCTTTCTGGGGAAAGTGGGACCTCTACAGACAGGATGGTCTACATCTGAACCTGAGGGGCACAAATATCCTGGGAGGGAGATTTGTTAGTGCTCTTTGGGGGGGTTTAAACTAATGCAGCTGGGGCATGGGAACCTGGATTGTAGTTTTAGGGTAAGGGAGAATGAGAGTATAGAGGTCAGGAGCACAGATTTGACATCGCAGGAGGGGGCCAGTGTTCAGGTAGGTGGTTTGAAGTGTGTCTACTTCAATGCCAGGAGTATACGAAATAAGGTTGGGGAACTGGCAGCATGGGTTGGTACCTGGGACTTCGATGTTGTGGCCATTTCGGAGACATGGATAGAGCAGGGACAGGAATGGATGTTGCAGGTTCCGGGGTTTAAGTGTTTTAGTAAGCTCAGAGAAGGAGGCAAAAGAGGGGGAGGTGTGGCGCTGCTAGTCAAGAGCAGTATTACGGTGGCGGAGAGGATGCTAGATGGGGACTCATCTTCCGAGGTAGTATGGGCTGAGGTTAGAAACAGGAAAGGAGAGGTCACCCTGTTGGGAGTTTTCTATAGGCCTCCAAATAGTTCAAGGGATGTAGAGGAAAGGATGGCGAGGATGATCCTGGATAAGAGCGAAAGTAACAGGGTAGTTATTATGGGAGACTTTAACTTTCCAAATATTGACTGGAAAAGATATAGTTCGAGTACATTAGATGGGTTGTTTTTTGTACAGTGTGTGCAGGAGGGTTTCCTGACACAATATGTTGACAGGCCAACAAGAGGCGAGGCCACGTTGGATTTGGTTTTGGGTAATGAACCAGGCCAGGTGTTGGATTTGGAGGTAGGAGAGCACTTTGGGGACAGTGACCACAATTCGGTGACGTTTACGTTAATGATGGAAAGGGATAAGTATACACCACAGGGCAAGAGTTATAGCTGGAGGAAGGGCGATTATGATGCCATTAGATGTGACTTGGGGGGGATAAGGTGGATAAGTAGGCTGCAAGTGTTGGGCACACTGGATAAGTGGAGCTTGTTCAAGGATCAGCTACTGCGTGTTCTTGATAAGTATGTACCGGTCAGGCAGGGAGGAAGGCGTCGAGCGAGGGAACCGTGGTTTACCAAAGAAGTGGAATCTCTTGTTAAGAGGAAGAAGGAGGCCTATGTGAAGATGAGGTGTGAAGTTTCAGTTGGGGCGATGGATAGTTACAAGGTAGCGAGGAAGGATCTAAAGAGAGAGCTAAGACGAGCAAGGAGGGGACATGAGAAGTATTTGGCAGGTAGGATCAAGGAAAACCCAAAAGCTTTCTATAGGTATGTCAGGAATAAGCGAATGACTAGGGAAAGAGTAGGACCAGTCAAGGACAGGAATGGGAAGTTGTGTGTGGAGTCTGAAGAGATAGGAGAGATACTAAATGAATATTTTTCGTCAGTATTCACTCTGGAAAAAGATAATGTTGTGGAGGAGAATGCTGAGACTCAGGCTATTAGAATAGATGGCATTGAGGTACGTAGGGAAGAGGTGTTGGCAATTCTGGACAGGCTGAAAATAGATAAGTCCCCGGGGCCTGATGGGATTTATCCTAGGATTCTCTGGGAAGCCAGGGAAGAGATTGCTGGACCTTTGGCTTTGATTTTTATGTCATCATTGGCTACAGGAATAGTGCCAGAGGACTGGAGGATAGAAAATGTGGTCCCTTTGTTCAAAAAGGGGAGCAGAGACAACCCCGGCAACTATAGATCGGTGAGCCTCACGTCTGTAGTGGGTAAAGTCTTGGAGGGGATTATAAGAGACAAGATTTACAGTCATCTAGATAGGAATAATATGATCAGGGATAGTCAGCACGGCTTTGTGAAGGGTAGGTCATGCCTCACAAACCTTATCGAGTTCTTTGAGAAGGTGACTGAACAGGTAGACGAGGGTAGAGCAGTTGATGTGGTGTATATGGATTTCAGTAAAGCGTTTGATAAGGTTCCCCACGGTAGGCTATTGCAGAAAATGTGGAGGCTGGGGATTGAGGGAGATTTAGAGATGTGGATCAGAAATTGGCTAGCTGAAAGAAGACAGAGGGTGGTGGTTGATGGGAAATGTTCAGAATGGAGTTCAGTTACAAGTGGCGTACCACAAGGATCTGTTCTGGGGCCGTTGCTGTTTGTCATTTTTATCAATGACCTAGAGGAGGGCGCAGAAGGGTGAGTGAGTAAATTTGCAGACGATACTAAAGTCGGTGGTGTTGTCGATAGTGTGACAATGGAGCAGGTTACAGAGGGATATAGATAAGCTGCAGAGCTGGGCTGAGAGGTGGCAAATGGAGTTTAATGTAGAGAAGTGTGAGGTGATTCACTTTGGAAGGAATAACAGGAATGCGGAATATTTGGCTAATGGTAAAGTTCTTGAAAGTGTGGATGAGCAGAGGGATCTAGGTGTCCATGTACATAGATCCCTGAAAGTTGCCACCCAGGTTGATAGGGTTGTGAAGAAGGCCTAAGGAGTGTTGGCCTTTATTGGTAGAGGGATTGAGTTCTGGAGTCAGGAGGTCATGTTGCAGCTGTACAAAACTCTGGTTCGGCCGCATTTGGAGTATTGCATACAGTTCTGGTCACCGCATTATATGAAGGACGTGGAGGCTTTGGAGCGGGTGCAGAGGAGATTTACCAGGATGTTGCCTGGTATGGAGGGAAAATCTTATGAGGAAAGGCTTATGGACTTGAGGTTGTTTTCATTGGAGAGAAGAAGGTTAAGAGGAGACTTAATAGAGGCATACAAAATGATCAGAGGGTTAGATAGGCTGGACAGTGAGAGCCTTCTCCCGCGGATGGAAATGGCTGGCACGAGGGGACATAGCTTTAAACTGAGGGGTAATAGATACAGAACAGAGGTCAGAGGTAGGTTCTTTACACAAAGAGTAGTGAGGCCGTGGAATGCCCTACCTGCAACAGTAGTGAACTCGCCAACATTGAGGGCATTTAAAAGTTTATTGGATAAACATATGGATGATAATGGCATAGTGTAGGTTAGATGGCTTTTGTTTCGGTGCAACATCGTGGGCCGAAGGGCCTGTACTGCGCTGTATCGTTCTATGTTCTATGTTGAGGGCGTATTGTCAAGATTATCCAGAGGATTGGGATAAAGGAATCCCATTCGTATTGTTTGCAATTAGGGATGCACCTAATGAGTCTACCAAATTTAGTCCTTTTGAACAAATTTTTGGTCATGAGATAAGAGGACCACTTAAATTGATTAAGGACAAATTGGTGGGTGAGAAATCGGAAATTAAACTATTGGATTACCTGTCAAATTTTAGGGAACGATTAAATAGAGCAGGTGAATTGGCTAGACAACATTTGAAAGTTGCACAAAATGTGATGAAACGGGTCGCGGACAAGAAATCCAAAGTTTGTAGTTTTGCCAGTGGGGATAAAGTTTTAGTGTCGTTACCAGTGGTAGGGGAGCCTTTAAAAGCTAGGTTTTGTGGACCGTATAAAATTGAAAGGAAATTAAGTGAGGTGAATTATGTGGTTAAAAACACCAGATAGAAGGAAGACACACCGAGTGTGTCATGTGAATATGCTTAAAAGGTACTTTGAAAGGGAAGGCGAGTAAAAGGAGGTTTTAATGATTCTAACTCAAAGTGATGAACCAAATCCAGATGGCTGTGAATTTGACATACCTCAAATTAAATTGGAAAATGAGGATGTTCTTAAAAATTGGGATGAATTGTTAAGTTACCTTCCAGAGGAAAAACAAACTGACCTGAAAGAGTTATTGATATCGTGGGCAAGTTTGTAGAGATAAATTGGGAAGTACTAAAATGGCTATACATGATGTAGATGTGGGAAATGCTGTTCCTATCAAACAACATCCGTATAGACTTAATACTTTAAAATTGGCACAGGTTAACAGAGAGATTGAGAGTATGCTGAAGAATGGCATAATTGAAGTGGGTTGCAGCCAATGGAGCTCACCCATAGTGATGGTACCTAAACCAGACGGTACCCAACGGTTGTGTGTGGACTATCGAAAGGTGAATGCAGTTACAAGAACGGACTCTTATCCTATCCCACGTTTGACGGATTGCATGGAGAAAGTGGGACAATCTGCTTTTATTTCCAACTTCCAGACATGGAAAGAACATTTAATACATCGTATGGAGTTCTTAGATCGACTTCAGGAGGCGGGTTTGGTGGTGAGCCTAGCTGAAAGTGAATTTGGAGAAGCCCGAATCACTTTCCTTGAGGAGTTTCCGATACCCTCAAGACGAAGGGAAATATGGTGATTTCTTAGCATGAGTGGATTTGATAGAACATTTGGGCAAAAGTTTTGTGGCGTGATTACTCCACTGATGGACTAGCTAAAGAAACCTAAAAAATTTCAATGGACAGCAGACTTTCAACAGGCATTTGACTGCCTGAAAGTTGTGATTACCAATGCTCCGATGTTGGAGAATTGCAAGGGACTCTGTGGTCAGATTGAACTAAAGTACCTGATTCTAAAGAGAAATGCCGAGGAGTAGAGGAATGGATGGATCGTGCAGAGACTTTGTTCAAAGAGATTGTCAATCGAGAAGGATTTCGGTTGGAGGAAGAAGAACAAAGAAAAATGGACTATTTTATTATACCTGTTTGCATGTGCTGTTTTTTTTTTTAAAAACGAAAAGGTATATTTACTGTGCACATTTCTTAGTGGATGGTGCAAATGTGAAAAATGAAACCATCTTGAAGTTGATGGTTTATTTTTTTTTCTTGGGTGGAGGTGTCATGTGAGAGTACCTTTAAGACATGGATGTTGAAGCAATGTACCTTTAAGAAAACAATGATGTCAGAGAGTGGGTGGGGCTGTGCTCAGGTCAGCCATTTTGCAGGTTTTTAGTTTCAGTTTAATAAGCAGTGTGTGTGCCTGTGTGTTTCCAGAGAGCTGCAAGTTTTGAAAAGAGCTGGGCGTGGCTGTGTTTTGAATGAACTGGATCTCTGCCATGAAAGACTATCTCTGGATCATTTGGGTGATTTAAAGCCTTTGACCTGATGTGATTTTGTTTAAAGGTGTTAAGTTTCTTGGAAGTTTGAAGTAACAGTTTAAGGAATTATTTACTGTTGCAATATTTTCTGAGTTATCTTTGAAGTAAGGGGTGTTAAGAGATCCAATGTTTATTTCAGATGTTAAGTTGAGTTCATGGAATAAACAGTGTTTTGTGTTTAAAAACCCACGTGTCCATAATTGTAATCACACACCTAGGGTTTTGTAAGGGCCCCGAAGAATCCAGCATGAGTTTTAAGGATACAAAATAATAACGTTTATTTACTATAACAATATATACATAACAGTAGCAGTAACTTCCCTTGCTACCTTCTCCTTCCTGCTGGTTCCTGGACTGGCCAGCTTATTTATAGTAGGAGTTTCTCCGCCCCCCTCATTGGGGAAGTTCATACTCCCATAGGATTGTGGGATAGTCATTAGTCCCCAGCCAATCGTCAGTAGGCAGGTTATAACATCCCTCCCCCCCAAAGTCCAAGGAATCCACCGTAGGCCCTGGCGAAGGAAGGCGTCAAACTCGTTTGGCCGCAGGCCGGACCCTATTTGCACGCGGCGCTGGATCAGGCGGCGTATAACGAGACGGAGACCGGCGCTTCCGTGATGAACGGCGTGGTTGTACATCCACGGCCTGTGGACCCGAGGATTCCCCCTCTGATTCATCCTGTATCTCCATCTCGGAGTCAGAGTCTGCTGCCTCCGTCATGTCAGCGTCTCTATCCCCATTCGGTCCCGTCATGACCTGCGCAGGCTTCGAGTGAGGCACCAGTGGAAGATTTGGAGGACTACCTTCCCTTGTTTCTGGTCTTTGCCGCTGTTGAACTGAGCTCCGGGGGGCGGGGAATCTTTTGCGGGGATGATCTTCTGGACCGGACGTGGTCTACATGTTTTCGCTGGAGACGACCCTGGGCTTGCACTTGGTATGATATAGGGCCCGTTTGGCGAAAGATTACACCAGGAACCCATTGGGCACCACCAGCAAAATTCCGCACGAATACTGGGTCACCGGGCGCAAACTGCCGAATCGGACGATGCCGAGACAATCCCGGTCCCTGCCGTTCTTGTGTGCGGCGTACTTTTGCGCCAATGTCCGGGAAGGCCATACTAAGGCGGGTGCGAAGTCTCCGGCTCATTAGGAGTTCTGCGGGAGCTACCCCAGTCACTGTATGGGGGGTGGTCCTGTACGTAAACAAAAACCGAGCCAGTCTCGTGTCCATTGATCCGGAAGACTGCTTCTTTAGGCCTCTTTTGAATGTTTGCACTGCACGCTCTGCCAACCCATTTGAAGCCGGGTGGTAAGGGGCAGTGCGGATATGGCGGATGCCGTTCATCTTTGTAAACCTAGCAAACTCCTCACTCGTGAATGGAGTGCCATTATCCGTGACCAGCACCTCGGGGAGGCCATGCGTACTAAATGATAAACACATTTTTTCAATTGTTGCGCAGGACGTTGTCCCCTGCATCTTATGCACCTCCAGCCATTTGGACTGGGCGTCAATTAGTAGAAGGAACATGGATCCCTGAAAAGGGCCTGCGAAATCTGCATGTAAGCGTGCCCAAGGCCGCCCTGGCCATTCCCAGTGATGTAGGGGCGCGGCCGGCGGAAGCTTCTGATGCTCCTGGCAAATGGAGCAGTTTTGGGCCACCTTCTCAATGTCGGTGTCGAGGCCTGGCCACCAGACATAACTCCGGGCCAACACTTTCATCTTGGTCACGCCCGGATGCCCATTGTGCAAGTCTGATAATATCAGCTCCTGGACTTTTTCCGGGACAATCACCCGCGTCCCCCACAAGAGGATGCCGTCTTCCACGCTGAACTCTGACAGCTTGGAGGAAAATGCCCACAATTCGCCTGGGAGCTGTCTATGCTGCCCACCATACAGGACTATGTGCCGAACCTTTGACAAGACTGGCTCCGTCTGGGTCCACTCACGGATCTGTGATGCCGTGACAGGCAAGGTGTCCATAAAATTTAGGGTTGCGACCACCTCACCGGTCGTGGGGGTCGACATGGGGCCGGTCGATAAAGGCAATCGGCTCAGTGCGTCGGAATTTGCTATCTGCATTCCTGGTTTGTGCTCCAGAGAATACTCATATGCAGCAAGCAACAAAGCCCAGCGCTGGATCCGTGCAGAAGCAATGGGCGGTATTGGCTTATCCTCTCTGAAGAGTCCCAGCAGGGGCTTATGATCAGTCACGATAGTGAAATGGCGGCCGTACACATACTGGTGGAAGTGTTTCACCGCAAAAACCACTGCCAGGCCCTCCTTCTCGATCTGCGCGTACTTTTTCTCCGCTGCAGTCAATGTGCGGGAGGCGAAAGCTATCGGTCGCTCGGCCCCGTTCTCCATCTTGTGGGACGGGACAGCCCCAATACCATACGGGGATGCATCACATGTGACGAGCAAAGGCTTTCCCGGATCATAGTGGGTTAGTAACCCAGACGACGACAATTGTTGCTTTACCCGCCGGAAAGCGGTTTCTTGCGGCTGACCCCAAACCCAGGTGTGATTTTTCTTCAGCAGCAGGTGCAAGGGGGCCAGCGTAGTTGCCAGATTGGGGAGTAACTTCCCGTAATAGTTTACGAGACCGAGAAAAGAACGAAGATGCGAAGTGTCAGTCGGGGTGGGGGCATGTTGAATTGCACGCACCTTCTCTGCGACGGGGTGCAGACCCTCACGGTCCACCCGATAACCTAGGTAGACTACTTCTTTTGCCTGAAATACGCACTTTGTGTGACGTAAACGGACTCCAGCCTCCGAAAGGCGTCTAAGGACAGCCTCCAGATTTTCCAAATGCTCTTGCTCCGACGTCCCTGTAATCAACACGTCATCTAGGTAGACAGCCACACGTGGTAAACCTCTCAAAATGCCCTCCATAACACGTTGAAAAATTGCGCAGGCAGAGGATACTCCAAAGGGCAACCGTGTATATTCATACAGGCCCCGGTGTGTGTTAATTGTTACATATGGTCGGGAGGCAGGGTCCAGCTCCAACTGCAGGTAGGCGTGACTCATATCTAATTTTGTGAATGAGAGTCCGCCTGCAAGTTTCGCGTAGAGATCCTCTATGCGAGGCATTGGGTATCGGTCGAGTCGGGAAACTGTATTCACTGTAAGTTTATAGTCGCCACACAAGCGAACTGTGGCATCTGGCTTCATTACTGGTACAATTGGTGCTGCCCAGTCAGCAAAACGGACGGACCTGATAATACCCAAACTCTCCAAACGAGTGAGCTCCCCTTCTACCTTCTCGAGCAAAGCGTAAGGCACTGGGCGCGCCCGGAAATAGCGCGGCGTGGCTCCTGGTTCAACTTGGATACGGGCTACGGCCCCTTTTATTTTCCCCAAACCAGGCTGGAATACCTCTGGGTATCGTCCTAGCACCTCAGTCAACCCTCCAGAAACTGTTTGGAGGATGTGCTGCCATTGCAACCGCAAATGGCGCAACCAGTCCCGACCCAACAGGCTGGGCCCATGGCCGCGCACCACGATAAGTGGGAAACGCCCCTCCTGGCGTCCATAGACAACAGGGGTCATTGTAGTTCCTGCAATGTCCAGTGGTTCCCCGTGTAGGTGGCCAACCTGGCCTGTGAGTCAGTTAATGCAAGGGTCTGTATACCCTGCTTGATGCGGTCGAATGTCCTCTGGGCGATCACGGAGACCGCTGCGCCAGTATCCAACTCCATCTCCAGAGGGTGGCCATTGACCCGTACTGTCACCTTAATGGGGGCCACACGGGGAGCTGCCACACAATGCAGCTGCAGGCAGTCATCCTCCGTCTCCACGTCCTCAGGAGTGGTCGCCGCAGGTTCATCCACATGGAAGGTACGGCCTCTGGGCTGGTCCCAGTTACGGCCCCTGGGCTGGTCCCAGTTTCGGTCGGAACGACGGCACCTCTGGCGTCCCCAGGACCGCCGTCCGCGACGGGGTCGGCGCCTACAAGTCTGACACGGACATGGCTCCTCATCCATTGGCTCTGGAAAAGGCTCCCTTCGGGGAGGAATGTCTGATGGCCACTGGCGTCGGTCTGGTCGTTGCCTCGCCCAAGGTACCTCAGGAGTGCGGGGGGACGTTTTTGGGCGGAAAGGGTTGCGCCCCAAGGCATGCACTTCCATTCCCTGTAGCTCCTGTACTCCGCGCTCTGCGCTCTCTCGGGACAAGACTATTTGTATTGCCTGTTGAAAAGTCAATGTTGGCTCCGCTAACAACTTTCTCTGGGTGGCCGCATTGTTAATACCGCAAACCAAACGGTCGCGTAACATTTCTGACAAGGTCTCACCATAGTCACAGCACTCCGCAATCCCGCGTAGTCTGGATAAAAAAAATCGGCAAGGGATTCTCCAGGGGTCCTCTCAGCGGTATTAAACCGGTAACGCTGGACTATCGTGGACGGGGTTGGGTTAAAGTGTTGCCCCACTATATTCACAAGTTCGTCAAACGTTTTGGTGTCCGGCGCAGCTGGGTACGTAAGGCTCCTAATCACCCCAAACGTATGCGGCCCGCAGGCGGTGAGCAATATGACCACCTGGCGCTCATTTTCAGTGATATTGTTTGCCCGGAAATAGTAACGCATCCGTTGTGTGTACTGGTTCCAGCTTTCCAGCGCAGCATCAAAAACATCCAAACGTCCGTACAGAGGCATGGTATAATAGAAAACAACTTCCAACCTGTATCCAACAAAAATCCAGGGAGGTGGCTTCAGCAGTGTAGACAGCTATTCACTTTTACCTTCGTCGCCAGTTTTGTAAGGGCCCCGAAGAATCCAGCACGAGTTTTAAGGATACAAAATAATAACGTTTATTTACTATAACAATATATACATAACAGTAGCAGTAACTTCCCCTGCTACCTTCTCCTTCCTGCTGGTTCCTGGACTGGCCAGCTTATTTATAGTAGGAGTTTCTCCGCCCCCCTCATTGGGGAAGTTCATACTCCCATAGGATTGTGGAATAATCATTAGTCCCCAGCCAATCGTCAGTAGGCAGGTTATAACATAGGGAACAAGCCGTGTGCTCGGCAAAGCAACAAATCCATTAAAGGGAGAGGTTGGTTGAACTCCATGATACATTTTGGGGTTCTGAAAGGCCTCGCCCATAACAATAGAAACATGGAAGATAGGAGCAGGAGGAGGCCTTTTGGCCCTTCGAGCCTGCTCTGTCATTTATCACGATCATGGCTGATCATCCAACTCAATAGCTTTCTCCCCATAGCCTTCTTAAAAAAAATTAAAGTACCCAATTCATTTTTTTCCAATTAAGGGGCAATTTAGCATTGGATTGTGGGGGCGAAACCCACACAAACACGGGGAAAATGTGCAAACTCCACACGGACAGTGATCCAGAGCCGGGATCCAACCTGGGACCTCGGTGCCGTGAGGCAGGAGGACTAACCCACTGCGTTCTCCCCGTAGCCTTTGAACCCATTCTTCCCAAGTGCGATATCTAGCCGCCACTTGAATATATTCAATATTTTAGCATCAACTACTCCCTGTGGTAATGAATTACACAGGCTCACCACTCTCTGGGTGAAGAAATGTCTCCTCATCTCTGTCCGAAATAGTTTACCCTGAATCCGGCTGTGACCCCTTGGGCGGGATTCACCGACCCCCTGGCGGGTTGGAGAATCACCGGGGCGGCGGCATGAATCCCACCCCGCCGCCCCAACGCCGACTGCCGAAGTCTCCGGCGCCGTTGTTTTGGCGGGGGCGGGAATCATGCCGCACCAGTCGGGGGCCGTTGGCAGTGCCCCCCCCCCCCCCCCCGTGACGATTCTCCTCTCCGCGATGGGCCGAGCGGCCGCCCGTTTTCGGCCAGTCCCGTCGGCATAGGTTACACCAGGTCCGTACCGCCAGGACCTGGCTCTGCGGGCGGCCTGCAGTGTCTTCGGTGGGGCGCGGGAGTATCGGGGGGGGGGCGCCCCCACGGTGGCCTGGCCCACAATCGGGGCCGACCGATCTGCGGGCGGGCCTGTGCCGTGGGGGCACTCTTTCCCTCCGCTCCGGCCGCTGTAAAGCTCTGCCGTGGCCGGGGCGGAGAAGAAACCCCCTGCGCATGCGCAGGAAATACGCCAGCGGAGGCCCTTCGGCGACCGGTTAGCGTGGTGCCAACCACTCCAGCGCCGGCCTAGCCCCCGAAGGTGCAGAGGATTCCACACCTTCCGGGCGGCCCGACGCCGGAGTGGTTCGCACCACTCCCTGGTGCGGTACGACCCGCCAGCGGTTAGCGGAGAATCCCGGCCCTGGTTCGGGACACCACCATCTTGCCTGCATCTATCCTGTCTAGTCCTGTCAGAATTTTATAAGTCGCAATGAGATCCCCCCATTTGCATCTTTAATGAATCAATTTTCCAGCCTTATTTTTTTACTGCTAAAGTACTTAAATAATTTCTTACCTGTACACTTTAAACTCTGGTAGCCCTGTCTCCATTGGTTAATTGGCTGTTAATGGATAAAGCAACAAAGTTGCTCACTTTTATGTGCTGCCACATTTGAGCCAGTTTTGAGAACTAAAAAAAATATTTATTGAACGTGATAAAATCATCATGTGGCGTAAAAAATCATTTGCCCCACCCTCAGAGCCAGCGACCAAATCATTGCCTCCGAGTTCCCACATAGCAATTTTTAAGAATCAACAAAGTCAGATAAAAAAATATATATATACAAATCGTGTTTTGGGGATTGTAATCGTCACGGAATTCCGTGCTTGAAGAATTTGTCAAGCGATGTCGCAGTTGCTGGAAAATAATTCCAAACTCTGTAAATGAGAATGCTCAACAGGATCGAAACTAATATCTTTAACACCTGGAACAGTTTGGGAAAGATCCCAGGCTTCAGTGACAAACAGCGCCGCTATTCATACACGCTTCCTTGTCAAATAATATAGATCAGGTCAGTTGGTTTACCCTGAACCTTGATCATCCCAACCAATAATAGGCTGCAACCTCTCCATCACAGCACTCCACCTTCCCTTAAATTGAAACGCATGCAGCAGTTCGCTTTATTTAAAAGCTATTTTGTTACTGCTATCGGAGACCGAGTGAGTTTCATAAACCAGACTATCCGAAAGGTGGAAAACGTAGCTGGAATAATAAAACTCAAATCATGACCACTTGAAGCCACTCCTGGATGTATCAGTCAAGGTTTGTGGCAAATGTGCTTCAGTCATTCTGGAGCAGTGTCAAATGGCTGCCTTTTTAATCAAACACTGTCGTTGGGAATTATGATTTTCTGCTGGAAGCATTTTGGCACAAAATTTATTTTGCTGCAGGGTCCCTGGGGACTGCCTGCAGTCTGAAGTAGTTTATATTGTAATTAAATACTGATTCTCCTATTATATATGTTTAAATATTAACATCTGCATAATAAGGAACAGTAAAGCCAAAAATATAATTGATCCAGTACTGCTTCAAAGTATAAATCAGGGTGATTCAGTGAATCAGAGAATGTGCTTTCACCTCTGGGGCCTGTAAGAACACTGGGATTGATACCCTGATAAGTATATTCATCAACGGTGTCAGATTAACTCTTAACCCCCTTCAAAGAACCCTCAGGAGGTTACTACCCTGTCTATGCCTAGGAATTAATGGCTCTCTCAGCTATCAGCCAGTCAGGATTAGATGAGTATTAATGCGAACACATCGCACCAGGATCTGCACAAAGTGTCAAGCGAATGAATTGATATCTTCTTGGCCATTGTCAAAGAAAATAATAATAATCTCTTATTGTCACAATGAAGCTTCTGAGAAAAGCCCCTAGTCACCACACTCCTGTTCGGGGAGGCCAATACAGGACTTGAACCCACACTGCTGGCATTGTTCTGCATTACAAGCCAGCTCTTTAGCCCACTGTGCTGAACCAACACCCTCAAAATGCCAGATTGTGGCTAAGGCACCGCTGAGATTTGAACTCAGGATCTCCTATTTACTAGACAGGCGCTTTAACCAACTAAGCCACGGCACCAACTGACCAGAAGTGCCCAAATTATGAATTAGTTTATTAAACTTTGAATCACAGTTAACAGCATGCAAATGTTGAGTAACAAACAATTAGTCACTAGGATTAAGCAACGAAGCAGGCATAGAGAGTCAAAGAGAAGAGCCCGAGAGATTGATCCTGTCCAACAGGCATGTTGTCAGCGTCAGCGGCTGTCGCTCAGCTCAAGGATGACATCTACTCAGGGTCGTGCGTTTCTGCCGTGTAAGTTAAGTAAAGTCGCCACAGTCCCAGATGACCATAGGCTGCTTTCCCCTTTGAGAGGGGGAGAGCTGACTGGTGATGATTTAACCTGAGGGTCACCACACCTCAGGCGCGTGTTTCTGCCATGGCTTTTCATGTGACCGAACACGCTGGTTCCCGACCGACAGATCTTTGTTCACAAGGGTGTGGTGAATGTATAATTACTGATAATTCACCAGTGCACTGTGTTAACCCTGTGGGCTCTACCTATGGGCCATTGTGTGGCTTCACCCGCAGGGGATATGTTGGGGCATGTACGGGCTCCGCCCATAGCTCCACCCCCTTTACAGGAAGTATAAGAGCTGCTGACCTGCGGGGCCACCTTCAGTGTTGTACCGGTCACAGGCAGGCTCAGTTCTAAGCTGATTAAAACCACGGTTTACTTCTCCACGTGTCTTCGAGTGAATTGATGGTCGCATCAAAGGGGCCGGATGCCCCCAAGGTTCAGCGGGATCTGGAGCACAGGATTTGCTTAAAGTTTCTTCCTTTTCCTGCTCTGCCCTGCCTCTGGTAAGGATTTAGCCCATTTGACTCAGGCAATGGAGGGGTTAAAAATTTAACTCAGCTCAAAGGCAGTTAAAATCCTCCGAGAAAATCGCACACATTAATTTCACACACACACAAACACGTACAGACACAAAGGCCTTGAGAAGAGGCTTTTCCAGGTGGGGACAAAGGTGATAATGCTGCAGCTGCGTCTCCGAAAAATGCATTTTGGTCCTCAATCAACACTCAAACTAAGAAGTCTAACAGTAAGGTAGACAATGGTTAGGTAATTCTAAAGGCAACAGATTCTATTTAAATTGGAGGCTTCGGTAAACAAATCAGTCAGCTTAGCGCCACCATCACTGAGTTGATGCCTTAGATAGGTTTCCTCATAACTGACGCAAATCAGAAACTGCTCTTTATATTTTTGATTGGGGGTTTTAAGTAACTTGCTGTTCGCCTGAATATTCTGCACGGGTTTCTAAATGGATTTTTGAATCTTTAATTTCAGCAAATTTGCACTTTGTTTATCTTGCATTTTACTCTGTAATATTCAAAATGATAATATAACCCAAGGTTTAAACTTTTGACAAAGTATTATTAAGTAACCTGGATATATACCAGCATGTATATTTGTTTAGTCTAATTCCTGGGGGGGCGGGGGGGACACAGAGTGGGGGTGAGGCACAGTAAAGATAGCAGAACGCTAACAGTCCATCATTAACATTAAGTTATTGTGACTCAAATCTGGATGCAACCTGGTGGACAAGTTGTCACCACTTGGATTAAGTGCCGGGTGGCACGGCGGCACAGTGGTTAGCACTGCTGCCTCACAGCCCCAGGGACCCGGGTTCGATTCTGGCTTCGGGTGACTGTCTGCGTGGAGTTTGTGCGTTGTCCCTGTGTTTGCGTGGGTTTCCTCCCACAGTCCAAAGATGTGCGGGTTAGGTGGATTGGCCGTGCTAAATTGCCGCTTAGTGTCCAGGGATACGCAGGTTGGGTTATGGGGTTACGGGTATAGGGCGGGGTGAACACTCGTAAATGGCCAGAGTGCTCATTTGAAGGGTCGATGCAGACTCGATGGACCGAATGGCTCTTTGAGAAGAGCTTCAGGGTGTTTTTGAATTGTTTTCTCTCTCCTCCCCTGGACCAGTGGCCATTTGAGAGTTTAGAAAACAGGACGTTGAGGGGTACAAAGAACAAAGAAATGTACAGCACAGGAACAGGCCTTTCGGCCCTCCAAGCCCGTGCCGACCATGCTGCCCGACTAATCTACAATCTTCTACACTTCCTGGGTCCGTATTCTTCTATTCCCATCCTATTCATATATTTGTCAAGATGCCCCTTAAATGTCCCTATCGTTCCTGCTTCCACTACCTCCTCCGGTAGCGAGTTCCAGGCACCCACTACCCTCTGCGTAAAAAACTTGCCTCGTACATCTACTCTAAACCTTGCCCCTCTCACCTTAAACCTATGCCCCCTAGTAATTGACCCCTCTACCCTGGGGAAAAGCCTCTGACTATCCACTCTGTCTATGCCCCTCATAATTTTGTATACCTCTATCAGGTCTCCCCTCAACCTCCTTCGTTCTAGTGAGAACAAACCGAGTTTATTCAATCGCTCCTCATAGCTAATGCCCTCCATACCAGGCAACATTCTGGTAAATCTCTTCTGCACCCTCTCTAAAGCCTCCACATCCTTCTGGTAGTGTGGCGACCAGAATTGAACACTATACTCCAAGTGTGGCCTAACTAAGGTTCTATACAGCTGCAACATGACTTGCCAATTCTTATACTCAATGCCCCGGCCAATGAAGGCAAGCATGCCGTATGCCTTCTTGACTACCTTCTCCACCTGTGTTGCCCCTTTCAATGACCTGTGGACCTGTACTCCTAGATCTCTTTGACTTTCAATACTCTTGAGGGTTCTACCATTCACTGTATATTCCCTACCTGCATTAGACCTTCCAAAATGCATTACCTCACATTTGTCCGGATTAAACTCCATCTGCCATCTCTCCGCCCAAGTCTCCAGACAATCTAAATCCTGCTGTATCCTCCGACAGTCCTCATCGCTATCCGCAATTCCACCAACCTTTGTGTCGTCTGCAAACTTACTAATCAGACCAGTTACATTTTCCTCCAAATCATTTATATATACTACAAAGAGCAAAGGTCCCAGCACTGATCCCTGTGGAACACCACTGGTCACAGCCCTCCAATTAGAAAAGCATCCCTCCATTGCTACTCTCTGCCTTCTATGGCCTAGCCAGTTCTGTATCCACCTTGCCAGCTCACCCCTGATCCCGTGTGACTTCACCTTTTGTACTAGTCTACCATGAGGGACCTTGTCAAAGGCCTTACTGAAGTCCATATAGACAACATCTACTGCCCTACCTGCATCAATCATCTTAGTGACCTCCTCGAAAAACTCTATCAAGTTAGTGAGACACGACCTCCCCTTCACAAAACCGTGCTGCCTCTCACTAATACGTCCATTTGCTTCCAAATGGGAGTAGATCCTGTCTCGAAGAATTCTCTCCAGTAATTTCCCTACCACTGAAGTAAGGCTCACCGGCCTGTAGTTCCCGGGATTATCCTTGCTACCCTTCTTAAACAGAGGAACAACATTGGCTATTCTCCAGTCCTCCGGGACATCCCCTGAAGACAGCGAGGATCCAAAGATTTCTGTCAAGGCCTCAGCAATTTCCTCTCCAGCCTCCTTCAGTATTCTGGGGTAGATCCCATCAGGCCCTGGGGACTTATCTACCTTAATATTTTTTAAGACACCCAACACCTCGTCTTTTTGGATCACAATGTGACCCAGGCTATCTACACCCCCTTCTCCAGACTCAACATCTACCAATTCCTTCTCTTTGGTGAATACTGATGCAAAGTATTCATTTAGTACCTCGCCCATTTCCTCTGGCTCCACACATAGATTCCCTTGCCTATCCTTCAGTGGGCCAACCCTTTCCCTGGCTACCCTCTTGCTTTTTATGTACGTGTAAAAAGCCTTGGGATTTTCCTTAATCCTATTTGCCAATGACTTTTCGTGACCCCTTCTAGCCCTCCTGACTCCTTGCTTAAGTTCCTTCCTACTTTCCTTATATGCCACACAGGCTTCGTCTGTTCCCAGCCTTTTAGCCCTGACAAATGCCTCCTTTTTCTTTTTGACGAGGCCTACAATATCACTCGTCATCCAAGGTTCCCGAAAATTGCCGTATTTATCTTTCTTCCTCACAGGAACATGCCGGTCCTGTATTCCTTTCAACTGACACTTGAAAGCCTCCCACATGTCAGATGTTGATTTGCCCTCAAACATCCGCCCCCAATCTATGTTCTTCAGTTCCCGCCTAATATTGTTATAATTAGCCTTCCCCCAATTTAGCACATTCATCCTTGGACCACTCTTATCCTTGTCCACCAGTACTTTAAAACTTACTGAATTGTGGTCACTGTTACCGAAATGCTCCCCTACTGAAACATCTACCACCTGGCCGGGCTCATTCCCCAATACCAGGTCCAGTACCGCCCCTTCCCTAGTTGGACTGTCTACATATTGTTTTAAGACGCCCTCCTGGATGCTCCTTACAAACTCCGCCCCGTCTAAGCCCCTGGCACTAAGTGAGTCCCAGTCAATATTGGGGAAGTTGAAGTCTCCCATCACCACAACCCTGTTGTTTTTACTCTTTTCCAAAATCTGTCTACCTATCTGCTCCTCTATCTCCCGCTGGCTGTTGGGAGGCCTGTAGTATACCCCCAACATTGTGACTGCACCCTTCTTATTCCTGATCTCTACCCATATAGCCTCACTGCCCTCTGAGGTGTCCTCTCGCAGTACAGCTGTGATATTCTCCCGAACAAGTAGCGCAACTCCGCCTCCCCTTTTACATCCCCCTCTATCCCGCCTGAAACATCTAAATCCTGGAACGTTTAGCTGCCAATCCTGCCCTTCCCTCAACCAGGTCTCTGTAATGGCAACAACATCATAGTTCCAAGTACTAATCCAAGCTCTAAGTTCATCTGCCTTACCCGTAATGCTCCTTGCATTAAAACATATGCACTTCAGGCCACCAGACCCGCTGTGTTCAGCAACTTCTCCCCGTCTGCTCTGCCTCAGAGCCACACTGTCCCTATTCCCTAGTTCTCCCTCAATGCTCTCACCTTCTGACCTATTGCTC
Source organism: Scyliorhinus torazame (assembly GCF_047496885.1). Lineage (NCBI taxonomy): Eukaryota > Metazoa > Chordata > Chondrichthyes > Carcharhiniformes > Scyliorhinidae > Scyliorhinus > Scyliorhinus torazame. The sequence goes on from NC_092716.1 coordinate 246,328,504, forward strand.
CCGTGCCCACCCCCCTGCCATACTAGTTTAAACCCTCCCGTGTGACACTAGCAAACCTCACGGCCAGGATATTTATGCCTCTCCGGTTTAGATGCAACCCGTCCTTCTTATGCAGGTCACACCTGCCCCGGAAGAGCTCCCAGTGGTCCAGATAATGGAAACCCTCCCTCCTACACCAGCTGTTTAGCCACGTGTTTATCTGCTCTATCTTCCTATTTCTAGCCTCACTGGCATGTGGCACAGGGAGTAATCCCGATATTACAACCCTCGAGGTCCTGTCTTTTAACTTTCTGCCTAGCTCCCTGAACTCCTGCTGCAGGACCTCATGCCCCTTCCTGCCTATGTCGTTAGTACCAATATGTACAACGACCTCTGCCTGTTTGCCCTCCCCCTTCAGGATTCCCTCTACCCGTTCGGAGACATCCTGGACCCTGGCACCAGGGAGGCAACATACCATCCTGGAGTCTCTTTCACGTCCACAGAAGCGCCTATCTGTGCCCCTGACTATAGAGTCCCTGACTATAGGGTAGGTGCTGCTCAGGCATCCGGGCATAATGTGCACCGACCAAAGTTGATTTTGGACAAGTTTTGCCTGAATGCTTGTGGAGCTGGCTTCAAGAAGGACAAAAGCATTTGTTTGATGATTCTTCCATTGAATCTGGAAGATGCGGCGGAGGCATTGCTGATGAACTGTCTCTTGCACTCTTATGTGTCGCTGATACACAAGCCATGACTCACAGACGTACAGGAGTATGGTGACGACAACTGCTCTGTACACTCGGACTTCTCTTTCTGATATTCCTTGCCTTTTCCTCCAAGATAACCAGATATGTAGTGCTGACAAAGAATATAAAAATAAGAAGTTTGAATCAAAACAAATTTATTTTACACAACTAAACTTAATTAGGTCCGCACACTTTACTGAGTAACAGATAGTAAACTAATAATACTGAATCTGTAGTACAGTAATCGATATTCGCTTTAACTATTAAACTGCACTCTAACTTGACCTCATGCTATATCTCTACAATAAATTGTCACTCTGATCTCATCAGCTTCTCATCATGTTCCCCCAGAATTCCTAGAGATGCTGCCTTATGTACAATGGCTTAGTAATGCCATCTAGTGTTTGATTTACACATTGTGTCTGATGTTAAGCCTTTACCACACTTGTACTATACATATCATTACACTGTTGACCTACAGAGTCTTTGTCCTCAAACACTCACTGCTGCATCTTGTAGAAGGTTGAGCTAGTGCAGCTGATTCAGTGTTGGATTTCCTCGTCAGCCGTGGCCTTGTTGATAGATAATGCTGCCAGGGTATGGGAAGTGCTCAGCATATTCCAAAGCCGAAGCTTGCAGCCCCGTTGGCACACCAGCTGAGGTTTCCAGATCTTGTGGGCTTTTGCTCACATTAAGATTCCATACACTCATCCTACAGATATGGGAGGGAGAAGGGATCACACCCCACTTCAAGAATGCGACAATAGTAACAATCTTCAAGAAGGGCGACACGGCTGTTAGGGTGGCATGGTGGCACAGTGGTTAGCACTGCTGCTTTGCAGCGCCAGGGACCCAGGTTCGATACCGACCTTTGGTGACTGTGTGGAGTTTGCATGTTCTCCCCGTGTCTGCGTGGGTTTCCTCCGGGTGCAACGGTTTCCTCCCACAGTCCAAAGACGTGCAGGTTAGGTGGATTGACCATGATAAATTTTGGTATTCAGGGTATTCCCTTTGGTATCCAGGGATGGGGTGACAGGGTTGCAGGGGATATGGTGGGGGCCTGGATAGGGTGCTCTTTCAGAGGGTCGGCGCAGATTCGGTGGGCTGAATGGGTTCCTCCTGCACTGTAGGGATTTTATGAGTTATATGAAGAGAGGCGTGGTGTACGGATAAGGAAGAAGGTAGGCAGGAAAAATGGGCAGAATGATAACCAATGTTAACCCTTGTGCAAGAATTAATTCGAAATGGAAACTGGGATAGAAAGGATGTATCTTATTGGATTTAATATTTGGGTTTTCCCCTGCAGTTGTAATTGAGTCTACAGGATGGGGTGGTGTGTGTGTGTGGGGGGGGGGGGAGGGGGGGGGGGGGCCGGATGAGTGTGTTACCCGCCCTGTGTCAATGTCAGAGATATTTCATCGTTGCTGGGAAGGAACCTGAAAAAAGGAGAGGATGAATCAATTATTTGTCACATTGAAGCAAATGACATAGAAGAGAGCAGGGAGGGGGCCCTGCTACTGGGGGCATCCGGAACTCAGGCCTAAGTTAAAAAAATAATCTTTGGAGTACTGTGTGAGCTACATCCAAATCGGCGTTGGAATAAACAGATTCGGAAAGTGAATGTGTAACTGAAAGAGCGGTGTGGGAAAGAGAGTTTCCATTTCATGCACCATCAAGGGTGTGTACCATTGGGACGGCCGGGGGCAGGGGGAGGGGGGGGGGCGCGGGATTGTACTGGGCTGGGACTAAGGTCAGAGTAAAGTTGATTAAAACATACCTGCAGAAATTATTCTCAAATGGTCAAGTGGGAAGGATTCAAATGGCAGCAATAATAACTTCATAGCATGAGTTGAAGGAAATGGAGAAATCAAAGTAATGGTTGATGGTATTAAAAAGAGATAAAGATAATATAAATACTCAGGGAACAGAAATAATTTTAGGATGTCATCATAAAACACTTGTTAAAAATGAATCAGAAGTATTAAAAGTAAGACCATATTAAATGGCCTTCATAGCAATGGTCAGAGCATCTGTAACGAGGGGACTTTGATGCAGTAATTATAAGTGACGAATCAGGTTGCAAAATAAATAGCAGACAGGACAATGGGCGAGGTTCTCCATTGGCTAATGCTGAAATCGAGAAACACAATTGGGTGGAGAATCGGTTCCGGTGCCGAAATCGCGGTGGGCGCAATTTGACGCCAAATCGCAATTCTCCATCACCTCAACACCGCTGTCAATGCGTATCGGAACGCGCGTACAGTAAACAACGTTTGCATCGCATTAGTGGGCCGGAACCAGTATTCTCCGGGGTCTCCGCAATGCTCCCCCTCCAATGGGCTGAGTTCCCGACGGGGCGGTTCACTAGTGCTTTCAAAAATCGTAAAACCAGCATTGTGGCTGATGAGGGAGAGAGAGGAGATAGGACACGGAGAGATGTGGCTGTGGGCTGCCAGGCCGGACACTGGCCCTGGCTGGCTGGGGTGGGTTTTTTAAAATCTTAATAAAATAAATTATGATTATATGAGGTGTGAGTTGGCTATGATCGACTGGGGAATGTTACTTAAAAGGATGACAGTAGATAGCTAATGGCAAACATTCAAGAAGAGCATGGTGGAACTGCAACAATTGTTTATTCCTGTCCGGCACAACAGTGAAAGAGGAATGATGACCAATCCATGGCTTACAGGGGAAATTGGAGATAGTATTTGATCCAAGGAAGAAGCATACAAATTGGCCAAGAAAAACAACAGGCCTGAGGATTGGGAACAGTTTTGAAGCCAGCATGGAAGGCAACTGGTATGTTCATAGCGAGCGGAGTTGAACAGGAGCGGGGATGTCTTGCTGCATTTATACAGGCATTGGTGAGGCCACACCGAGAATATTGTGTGCAGTTTTGGTCTCCTTACCTGAGGAAGATGTTCTTGCTATTGATGGAAGTGCAGCAAACGTTTTCCAGACTAATTCCTGGGATGGCAGGACTGACGTATGAGAGATTGAGCGCGATTCTCCCAAAGGGAGACAAAGTCCCGACGCCGGAGTGAAAACCGGAGTGTTTCACTCCGGCGTCGGAACCCGCTCCCAGCCGCCTATTCTCCCACCCCCGGGGGGCTAGGAGCGGGGTCGCGTATTTTACGCGCACTGGACCTTGACAGCGCGTAAAAAGCGGCGCCGCGTAAATGACGCGACCGGCGTCGCGTAAATGAAGTCACCCGCGCATTCGCGGTTGCCGTCCTCCCCGAGGCCGCCCCGCAAAAAGATGGTGGATGGATCTTGCAGGGCGGCAGAGGAAAGGAGCTCCTCCTTCAGAGAGGCCGGCCCGCCGATCGGTGGGCCCCGATCGCGGGCCAGACCCCATTGGAGGCCCCGCCCCGGTGAAGGTACCCCCATCCCCCCCCCCCCCCCCCCCCCCCCACAGGCCGCCCCCTCAGCGTTCCCGCACAGTTCCCGCTGGCAGGTGTGGACAGCGCCGGCGGGAACCTGTCGTGTCGGAGCGGCCGCTCAGCCCATCCGGGCCGGAGAATAGCGGGGGTACCGGAGAATCGCCGTTGTGAGTGTCTCGGGCGATTCTCCGGCTGGCGCGGTGCAGAACTCGACGGGGCCGTTCTCGCCGGTTGGGGGAATGGCGGGGCGGCGTCAGACTGGCGTCACGCGATATAATGGCGCGGCCGGCGATTCTCCCAACCGGCGCGGCCTCGGAGAATCACGCCCATTGAGTCAGTTAGGATTACATTCTCTGGAGCTCAGAAGAATGAGGGGGGGGGAATCTCATGGAAGCTTATAAAATTCAAACCGGACTGGACAGGGTAGATGCAGGAATGATGGGCGGGAATCTCTGACCCACCCACCGGGTCGGAGAATCACCGGGGGAGGGGGGGCGCGGGGGCGGCGTGAAATCCCCGCAAATCTCCGGGCCCCGATGGGCCGGGGGGCCAACCGTTTTCGGCCAGTCCCGCCGGCGTGAAATGGACATGGTCCATCCCGGCGGGACCTGGCTTGGAGGGCGGCTACCAGAGTCCTCGGGGGGCGCGGGCGGATCTGGCCCCGGTGGGGGGGCCCACGGTGGCCTGGCTCGCGATCGGGGCCCACCGATCTGCGGGCAGGCCTGTGCCGTGGGGGCACTCTTTCCCTCCGCGCCGGCCTCTGTAAGGCTCCGCCGTGGCTGGCGCGGAGAAGAAACCCCCTCCCCAGCGGTTCTGCGCATGCGCCAACTCCACCGCCGTCGGCCTAGCCCCCAGAAGTGCGGAGGATTCCACAACTTCCGGGCAGCCCGACACCGGAGTGGTTCGTGCCGCTCTTGGCGCCGGCGTCAGGACGTCCCGCCAATTGCTGGAGAATTCCCAATGGCAGGGTGTCCAGAACCAAGGGCGGGATTCTCCGCAATCGGCGCGATGTCCGCCGACCAGCGCCAAAAACGGCGCGAATCAGTCCGGCATCGCGCCGCACCAAAGGTGCGGAATTCTCCGCATCTTGAGGGGCCAAGCCCTCACCTTGAGGGGCTAGGCCTGTGCCGGACTGATTTCCGCCCCGCCAGCTGGCGCGGAAATGACTTTGCCGTGCGGTGCATGCGTGGGAGCATCAGCGGCTGCTCACGGCATCCCCGCGCATGCGCAGTGGAGGGGATCTCTTCCGCTTCCGCCATAGTGGAGACCATGGCGAAGGCGGAAGGAAAAGAGTGCCCCCACGGCACAGGCCCGCCCGCAGATCGGTGGGCCCCGATCGTGGGCCAGTCCACCGTGGGGGCACTCCCCGGGGCCAGATTGCCCCATGCCCCCCCCCCCTAGGACCCCGGAGCCCGCCTGCGCCGCCTTGCCCCGCCGGTAAGAGAGGTGGTTTAATCCACGCCGGCGGGACAGGCATTCCAGCAGCGGGACTTCGGCCCATCGCAGGCCGGAGAATCACGGGGGGGGGCCCGCCAACCGGCGCGGCGCGATTCCCACCCCCGCCTAATATCCGGTGCCAGAGAATTCGGCAACCGGCAGGGGCGGGATTTACGCCAGCCCCCGGCGATTCTCCGACCCGGCGGGGGGTCGGAGAATCCTGCCCCAGGAGTCAGACTCTGACGATATTCAATCGACTATTTAGGACAGAGGACAGAGATGAGGAGAAATCTCTTCATCCAGAGCCTCTGGAATTTGTCACCACAGGAAGTAGTTGAGGCTAAAACATTGCATGTTTTCAAGAAGCAGTTAGATACGGCACTTAGAGTGAAGGGGATCAAAGGATATGGGAGGAGGCAGGATTAGACTATTGAGTATGATGATCAGCCATGATCATAATGAATGGTGGAGTGGGCTTGAATGGCCTATTTCTGCATTTGTATGTTACTATCAACATCCTGTGGGTAACCATTGACCAGAAACTGAACTGTGATGGCCATGTAAATGCTTTGGTACAGGAGCAGGTCAGAGGCTGGGAATTCTGTGGAAAGTAGCTCACCTCCTGCTACGCCAAAGCCTGTCCACCATCTACAAGGCACAAGTCCGGAGTGTAATGCAACACTCCCCATTTTCCTGGATGAGTGCAGCTCCAATAACACTCAAGAAGCTCAACACCATCCAGGACAAAGCAGCCCACTTGATAGACCCCACACTCACAAGCATTCACTCCCTCCAATACCAACGCGCAGTGGCAGCAATTTGTACCATCTACAAGATGCACTGTCGGAACTCGCAAAAGGCTCCTTCCAAACCCACGGCCACTAACCACCTGGAAGGGCAAGGGCAGCAGATACATGGGAACACCATCACCTGAAATTCCCCTCCAACTTACTCACCATCCTCACTTGGAAATAAAACACCATTCCCTCACTGTTGCTGGGTCAAAATCCTTGAATTCCCTCCATGGGGCTGATTTAGCACAGGGCTAAAGAGCTGGCTTTTAAAGCAGACCAAGGCAGGCCAGCAGCACGGTTCAATTCCCATACCAGCCTCCCCAAACAGGCGTCGGAACGTGGCGACTAGGGGCTTTTCACAGTAACTTCATTTGAAGCCTACTTGTGACAATAAGCGCTTTTCATTTCATTTCCTTTTCATTGATGCTTGGTGGCAAGCAGCCAATCAGTGCTTCTGAAATTCACGGACATCTCCTGCTCTCGATTGCGGTTGGTGGAGCCAGTCAGAACCTTCTGGAAGAAAGGTAGGTCAGAAGGCAAGCTCCATTTTGTCTCTCAGTTCCATTCAGACCTCAGGACCATCCAGGAGCTGGTTCAGGCACTCACTCCCTATCAGGCCTGTAAAGGTTTAAAACTTGGATTGAAGGCTAGGGAGCTGAAACTGACCATCCTAACTGCAGTCTTTTTAACCTGTGGGAGTTCCCCTGGAAGTGAATCTTGATCTGCAAAAAACAGCAGACGGTCGATGTGTGGTTCGGCGGCCAACCTTTGTTTAAATTCTCAGGTAGAGAGTGCTAAAAATTGTCTCAGTAAGACTGGGGGTGAATCTGGTGGAGGCCTGTCAGGACTGAGCCGACCCCAAAGGGAGAATCCTCAGTGTGAAGACTCCAATTGTTAAAAATGAAAGTGACTTTCCAGAGAGAACGCTACAGCCTGCAGGTTCGATTTGAAGACCACCATTAGAAGATTACTGGCTATAAAGACCGCCACCTCCACAGCAAAGAACCACCCCACGCCTTTTAGTCCCTATTATTTTCAATCCCTTCCCTACCCTTACCATATGGCTGCTGGCTGGAGGGTGGGGCAGGGTCAGGGGAATAGTTAAATTACCAGACCATTGTTCCATTCTTACAATTATATATTTATCTTTTTCCTTGTTATAAATAAACAGGTTTTTGATGTTTTACTTACAAATATGGTGCCTGTAACTCATTGTAGCAACCAAGGGTCAAAGGTATCAAGAAAATACACAAATTATTGGTTAGTTCACTTGTGTTGGGACTCTGGGGTCTGTGGGGCTGTAATTGACCGCTCACTCACCCAGGGTGTTGTAATGCAGGGTAGATGCTGAGAGGATGTTTCCTTTTGTTGGAGAGTCTGGGACCAGAGGGCATAATCTCAGAGTCAGGGGGTGAGCATTTAAGACAGAGATGAGGATGAATTTCTTCTCTCAGAGCGTAGTGAATCGGTGGAATTCTTCACCGCAAAGGGCTGTAGAGGCTGGGTCGTTAAATATGCTCAAGGCTGAGATAGACAGATTTTTGATCAGTAAGGGAATCAAGGGTTATGGGGATAAGCCAGGAAAGTAGAGTGGAGGATTATCATATCAGGTCAGCCATGATCGATGAGCCAAATGGCTTACTTCTGCTCCTGCGTCTTATTGCCGACAGTCTTAGAGGTATCCAAGAACACTGAAGGAAGTATGGGTGAAAACTGCGGAGGCACTGGCCATAATCTTCCAATCCTCACTCGATACAGGTCGGTGCCAGAGGGCTGGCGAATTGCAAATATCATACCTTTGTTCAAAAAAGGGATGTAAGGACAAGCCGAATGTCAGGCCAATCAACTCAACGTGGGTAACAGGAGAACTTGTAGAGATTATAATTCAGAACAAATTGAACAACCGCAAGGGTAAATACAGATTAAGGATGGGATTCTCCGACCCCCCCACTGGGTCAGAGAATCGCCGGGGGGGGCGGCGTGAATCCCGCCCCGCCGGCCGCCGAATTCTCCGGCACCGGAGATTCGGCGGGGGCGGGAATCACGCCGCGCCAGTCGGCGGCCCCCCCCCCCCGGCGATTCACCGGCCCGCGATGGCCGAAGTCCCGCTCTTGTAATGCCAGTCCCGCCGGCGTGAATTAAACCACCTCCCTTACCGGCGGGACCAGGCGGCGCGGGCGGGCTCCAGAGTCCTGGGGAGGGGGGGGGCGCGGGGTGATCTGGCCCCAGGGGGTGCCCCCACGGTGGCCTGGCCCGCGATCGGGGCCCACCGATCTGCGGGCGGGCTTGTGCCGTGGGGGCACTCTTTCCCCTCCGCGTCGGCCATAGCCTCCGCGATGGCTGGCGCGGAGGTGACTCCCCCGCGCGCATGCACGGGGATGACGTGATTGATTCACTGCAACACCTGTCAGACAAATAGTTCGCATTACCTTGCAGAAGACTTGCATATATCAACTAAAGCATTAAACATTGTTAAAGTATTTGAGTAATCACTGAGGCTTCTAAGGATGATCGTTACGTGGAGTCTCATAAGCAACTTATCTTAAAATACATTGCAGAATCCAAATGTACTTCAGCTCTGAATCCTCCCTGCCCCTCCCCCCCCCCCCCCCCCCCCCCCCCCACCCCCACCACATGATCCCCCCTCATTGAATGTCGACGAGGTTTACAGGTTTGGAAAAATGTATATCAGTCAAGGGGATTTCCCCATGGGTGCAAAGATAATTATAGCTCCCTGGGGGAGGGGGACGTGGCCCTCTGGCCCTTGGACATTCTGAATTCCTACTTAGTGTACCTAAACAGGCGCCCTAGTGTGGTGACTGTAATGTTCTTGCCAGATGGCCTGATTTATATTACAAGAAAACTTGTAGCTAAAGCAATAAACGATTTATTAACATTAACTGTGGGTCAAATATTTACAAAACAACAGATGAATAACAGTAAGAACATGTACAAGCAATCTCTCTCCCAGCTCCCTAGTCAGTCTGAGGTCAACTAACTCTAACATTCACTTATATACGAAATGAGACTCCTAGTGGTCAGTCGGTGATTTACAACACAACCATGATATCACAAATAGCACCAGTGTCGAGGCCATGATCATCCAAAACCAACTCCGCTAGGCTGTCCACATGTTTAGGATGTCAGAGTTCCGGCTGTCAAAGCAAATCTTCTTCCCCCAGCTCAAGGAAGGATCTCGACCAGAAGAGGACAAAGGAAGCTCTTTTTTTTTGTAGTTTTTATAATAATAATAACAATAACAGCAACATAA